>NC_044061.1:2295816-2413316 GCF_902167405.1 Gadus morhua | reverse complement strand
ACGTTGGTCGCCATGGAGATGATGCAGCGGCTGCCCGCGTCCCTCTCTCTCTGGGCGAGGGACAGAGGGAGGTGGGGGAGAGGGTCAACGACCAATCAGAAGGAGCGAGGAGAGAGAGGCCTTCATGAGTGCAGGTGGACAGAGGGAGGTGGAGGAGAGGGTCAACGTCCAATCAGAAGGAGGGAGGAGAGAGAGAGGCCTTCATGAGGCAACGTTGGGTCGGATCCCTGATTGGAGCACAGCCTAATGACGTTATTTATTTGAACCTCCCTAGGGTGGGGGGGGGTTTGAGGAGACAGCCACCCAGTGTTCAGGCCTCTCCTCATCCTGATATGAGCTTAAGAACCAGATGAGACGGTCTGAGTTTGTCTCTCTGGTTGAGTGCATAGGTCAGAGGTCAGAGGTTTGGCTGTCACTGATGCAGGTCAGCGTCACTGCCTTGCATCGTAGATCTTGCTTTTTCTTCTTCTGCCTTAATCAAAATAATTTTATGTTCGAAATAATGTTTCATACGTGGAGCTTTCTGTTGTTTGCTTCATGTTTGATTGTATTTTATTGGCTTTATAAGGTTTTATGAAACAGTTCATGACAGAATCTTGTTTGAAATAGAAAGATACAGTTCTACATGGGGGGGGGGGGGGTGATGAGGACCTGTTGTGACACGTGTGACGTGCTAGGTGTCACACACCTCACTCTAACACAGGATATTAGTCCTCCATCATTCACAAAATATCAGCACTACACAAGCATTAAAACAAACAGGCAATCACGAATTACAAACTGGCTTAAGAAAAACATCAAAGTGGAGAGCTGGATTCTTACAGGTTTAGACGTACTGACCTTATTGAAGGGCCGCACACGGACGGCCACCTTGACGCAGTCCTTGCATTGCATGTCTGCAGCCTTGGGCCTCATGCTGGTCGGCTCTGCAGGTGGACTGTGATCCGAGCTTCACCAGGGAGCGAGCTTTCATGGACTCAACAGGGTCAGGTTACTGAAACGGACGAGCGGGAGGGGCTGTGTGTAAACGCTGGGGAGACACAAGCTGTGAGAACCCGGCTGAGAACGAGGGAAGGTGTAGAATGGGGAGCTGGACTTCAAGGAAACATGTTAAGGTCATGTACTGTTAAGTTGACAGAGGTCGAAGTTTACAAAGGTGTGAACTCATCCCATGTTTGTGCATACCATCAATATTTATGGCACATGCTGATATTCCTTAATCCCCATGTTGGAGTTTAGTGAATGAGAGAAATGTAACTTCTGAATGAGGCTACGACCTGGCACCAGATGCTGCTGCAGTCGAGGAAAACTGAAACTGAATACGAGGTTTCACTTTCTCCTGCTTGTCCGCCGTTATGAATTATGCATGAGACAACATGGAATGGCAGAGTGTGCAATCCACACACGCACAAAATAAGCAAGAGAGACGCAATAAAGTCACACAGAGGCACACAGAACTTCAAGCATTACCATATTTATCAAAGATCAGTCGTCAGGAAAATAAGTCATTCTACATACATTCATCGGAAAATAGCCTATATGTTTCAGTGGCCCAGGAATTTATTACAAAGAAACCAACACATCCCAAAACAAGCCTATAAACACGCCAATTACTGTGCAAGTCTTTTTTCATACAACACGTGACAGTCCCAATCCAATCTATGATTCACAGAGCATTAAACTGTAAACTTTTATTAAGACTGACATAGGTCATTTAGATGCATTTAAAAACACTTCAAACGATCAGAATAAACAAGTCCTTATGGATTTATTTAATATTGACTTTTATTAGACCTTAATGCTATTAACACAATTATGCGTGAAAGCGGTTTTCACTGCTTCTCTGAAAAAAGAGAAAGAAACCAGGCCTTGAACACACGTTAAAAGAAATCGAATGCTGGGAGGGTAAAGGTCACAGAGGTCTGTTAAAAGATAAACACTGAGTGTGGTTCGCTTATTATGCAGCCACACAGCCACTAAATACGTGCGCCAGAGATTCTGAAACTAAGTGAATATGGGAAAATATGCAAAACGAAACCGAAACGTTTTCCAGGAGAAATAATACTTTAAAAGCACGGTTCAGTTCTCCCTCCTCCCTAAGCTGAAGGTCTCCCAACCCGGTCACAGACAGGAAGTGAACGGGGAGCAGACAGGAAGTGACCGTAGGAGCAGACAGGAAGTGACCACTGAGGCGGGGGGGGGGGGCGCGTGGAGCGATGGACCCAGAGAGAGGATTGGCGTGTACAGACGGTGGTTTGAGGTTTGAGTCCTTCGTCACCCTCAGAGTTTTTTCCTGCGGGTGACGGGTTTGGTGAAGACGGCCTCCATGATGCGTTTGCGCCGCTGGTTCACGCCCACGCCGGTGGCGGCGGCGGGCTCCCCGGGCCGCCTCTGGGCGGGGGGCGCGGCGGCGGCCGGGCTGGGCAGGGGGGAGATCAGCTCCACCAACGCTAGGGGCACCAACACCGCCTTAGACCTGTACGGCGAGACGGAGGAATCAGTCAACACACGGGGCTAACTCTGGATCATTTGGTTTACTCCAGAGGGATTTTAAATAGTGGTTGATTAATGTACCCTGATTGGAAAGGGTTACCAATAAAGTTTAGGGGAATTTCCACCGCAAGTTCAATGTTAGACACTTTCAATAATGCAGTGAACACACCAAACCAAATCTGCATCATTTGATTTACTCAAGGGCTGGTCCTACATCTGTTGACCACCAGGCCTTAAACCCTCCATTTTGGGTTTTCTGCTACTAAGCATGACCCACTGTGACCCTCCCCCAAACGTACTGACATCATCATGTACACATTACCCACAAATCTTCACTTCCAATAAAGGATTCATCTTCTACCACAATAGTATTGTTTTTCTATCGTTGATCCATGTGGGTTTGTTCAATCTTTTGCTAAATGCGCCATGCAGGTCCTTTAATATCGTAGATAAACCAGCCGCTAAAACCTTTGACCCTCTGAGACCTTGGAGTCGACTCTTACTTGGCTGATGATTTGATCGCCGTTCTGGACTTTTTAACGGTTGCCGTGGTTACGGCTTCATCTTTGTTCTGGAGAGAGAAAGGAATTATTTTTTTAAACCATGCATGCGTTTGTAGCCGGCCTGACTCTGGTGGCTCTCGCCTCTGGCCGCCTGGACACACGAGAACCAGCAGAACAGGAACAGACGGCTAGCCTCGGATCAACAGTCAGCAAGTGGTGATGACGACACCGGCCAGTGCACCAACACAACTCTCTGATTAACGTGTGAAGTCTGTCTGTGAGGATGCGCGTCGTAACCTCCGACCAGAGGTCTGCGTTTCAGGACATGAGGACTGGACCCAAGTAGGCTCATTGATCAGCCTGTAATAGGGGCCTTGATCTCTGAGCGCTAGGGCCAGTGATAGAGGATACATAATACAGGTGATGACTTCAGTGTGCGACGCTGACCTGGGCAGGGTTAGGAGCAGCATGGCTTTGGCGTCTGTTCACAGGAAGGTCCGCCTCACTCAGGATGGGAGAACCGCCTCTGTTGTCTAAGAACACGCCATAGAACATAGATCGTCATACGGTGAACTTATGGGGTCAAGGGCGCAGGTCAAACTTTACCAAGAGGTGCCGTGGCTCACTCAGCAACAGGGAGAGACGGGAACAGTATGAATGAATGAGTGAATGAGTCCGCTTACTCCTGGTTCTCCTGCGTGAGGGCGAGTAGATGAATGAGTGTTTGGCGGCGTCCTTCTCGGGCTCGGGGTCCGGGTGGGGGTCCGTAGCCGCGGCGGGGGAGGGGTCGCGCTCCACCGACGCCTTGGTTCTCCTCCTGCTGGCGCTCGCCCTCCTCTTACCGGCAGCACCTCCTGCTGAGACAGGGAGGAGGAGGAGGAAGAGGAGGAGGAAGAGGAAGAGGAGGAGGGAGGAAGAGGAGGAGGGAGGAAGAGGAAGAGGAGGAGGGAGAGGAAGAGGAGGAGGAAGAGGAAGAAGAGGAGGAGGAAGAGGAAGAGGAGGAGGGAGGAAGAGGAGGAGGAGGAGGAGGGAGAGGAAGAGGAAGAGGAAGAGGAGGAAGAGGTAGAGGAGGTGGAGAGTCAGCCGTGGTTCCTCCCGGTCTCTCCAGGAGACACGGACACAACAGGGATGGACCGTGCTCAGCATACAATTAATCAAAGAATGGGTAGAGATAGTCGTGTAGGTTTAACAGTTTAAATAGTTTAACATTTCAATTTGGTCCGCATTACGACGGTCCAAATAAATATGATATGCATGACAAACAGATCCAACTGCGTGCAAAAGAATCCGCAGGAGTACAGCTCCAAATGAATAGTCTGCTTGAGCCCCCGTGTCCTGAGAACCAGCCCCCACCATAATGAAGACCAGACATGAATGAATGGATGACAACGGGCCGAGGCTCCACCCACCTTCCTGCTCCTCCTCGTCCTGCAGCCTCTTGATGAGGGCGTCGGCCACGGGGGTCTGGGAGTCCACCTCCAGGGGCGGGTCCAGGAAGGGCAGGTCCTCCTCCGCCTGCTCCCAGAGCCGGCTCCGGGTCAGCCTGCGGGAGCCGGGGGTGGGCGGGGCCTCGCCGGGCTGGGCGTCGGCCTCCAGGGGTTTGGCCGCGGAGCTCCGCCCCCTCGCTCTGGCTTGGCTCACAGGCTTCACCTGGGGTCGGGGGTCGGGGTTAGACAATAGTCGATCAGCGGTTAGCACTACAGCACAGACCTCGCGTGACAAAGACCTACAAACCAGGGGAGGCCTGATTGGTCTCCTCCTGGGCCGCGGGCTCACCTGGGGCGGGGCGCTGAGGCTGGCCCGGCTGGACGCCCGCGTCCCTCTAGACGGGCTGGAGGAGGCCGCCGCCTTCTTCACCGCCTCCTCCTCCTCCTCCTCCTCCACCTCCAGCAGGACCGTCCGGGCTTCAGAATAGCGGATCCTGGAGATCCGGGTGAAGCTCGTGGCCCCCTGCTCCTCCGCCGGTGGCTCCGCCTCCTGTGGCTCCTCCTCCGGTGGCTCCGCCTCCCCTACGCTGCTCTTCCGGCGGCTGGCTCGTGTGGGCGTGGCGCCCTGCCTGGTCCGGCGTTTGGCCGGCGGGGGGCCCTTGGCGCGGCTCTCGTCCTCGTGGTGGACGTTATTCACCGTCTCTTCCGGCGCCTCCTCCACCTCCTCCACCTCCTCCAGGGCGCGGCCGCGGGACTTGCGGCCGACCCTCGACGGACTGGCCTTCTGGGGCGTGCGGCGTTTGGCCGGGGTGGCCTTTGGGGCGATGAGGTCATTGTTCACGAGCTCCTCTCTGGCCACTCCCTCCTCCTCCACCACCTCCACCTCCTTCTCGATGGGGGGCCGTGTGGGGGTCTTACGGGCGCTTCGTCGCGGCGTGTTGGCTGGATGCTGGGATATTGCGCTTTGTCTTCTGACTCTGGTACCGCTGCGAAGGGAAGTCATCGACACGTCGTCCTCCTCCTCCTCCTCTTGCACCACCTCTGGGGGGGGAGCGGTCCAGGAGACCGTCTTGCGCCCCCTGGTGGCCCTACGTGTGGGCGTGGCGGGGGCTTTCTTCACCGCGGGTTCCTCAGAAGAGGGCTCTGGGTCAGCCGGGTCTTCTGAGCTGAAGACCTGCCTGACATGGCCGTCCTTGCCTCCTTGATCCTCAGACCCCCTCTTCCTGGACCTCCTCCGGCTCTCCTCCTGCAGCTTGTGGAACTCTTCGGCTCCCTCCACCGTGTTCTCTTCTGGGTCGACCTGCTCTCGCTCTTCCTCAAGCGTGGCCACGGTCTCCGTGTTCTGGAATACCGGCGGAACCTCTACATCACCATCCGTCTGCTCGGGCAGACTTCCCTCAGGGATGGTCTCTTCGAGATCTTTGACCATTCCGTCATCGGCCAAAGTGTCCTCAGAAGGTGCGTGCGTTGTGTCTTCCATCATCGCCTCCAGTGCGGTGAACCTGCCGGCCTCTACCTTCCGGTTTGTAAAAGCCAGTGAGACGGTGTCAGACTCCGGATCCTCCTCGGAACCGAGCTCTGTAGTGAACAGTTGACTCACTTCTTCTTCTGCACCCTCTTCATACACATTGTGTGATGCCATGTAGTGAGGTGAGAAGGAAGCAGACAAGTCGGGCTGAGGACTCTGTTCCTCCGGCTCCATCAGGCAATCCCTCTCCATCGAATCCTGGATGTCTTCTTCTGCCACGGGGTCTTCAGCCTCCAACCCTAGGTCTGCTGCCTCCTCCTCTGAGTCTTCAGCCTCCAGCCCTAGGTCTGCTGCCTCCTCCTCTGAGTCTTCAGCCTCCTCCTCTAAGTCTTCAGCCTCCAGCCCTAGGTCTGCTGCCTCCTCCTCTGAGTCTTCAGCCTCCAGCACGGGGACTTCAGCCTCCAGCACTGGCTCTGTTACCTCCACTGGATCTGCTGCCTGCAGGACTGGATCTGCAGCTTCCACCAGTGGGGCCTCAGCCTCCACCACCTCTGGAGCCTCAGCCTCCATCACCTCTGGAGCCTCAGCCTCCACCACCTCTGGAGCCTCAGCCTCCACCACCTCTGGAGCCTCAGCCTCCACCACCTCTGGAGCCTCAGCCTCCACCACCTCTGGAGCCTCAGCCTCCACCACCTCTGGAGCCTCAGCCTCCACCACCTCTGGAGCCTCAGCCTCCACCACCTCTGGAGCCTCAGCCTCCACCACCTCTGGAGCCTCAGCCTCCACCACCTCTGGAGCCTCAGCCTCCACCACCTCTGCAGCCTCAGCCTCCACCACCTCTGCAGCCTCAGCCTCCACCACCTCTGCAGCCTCAGCCTCCACCACCTCTGCAGCCTCAGCCTCCACCACCTCTGGAGCCTCAGCCTCCACCATCTCTGGAGCCTCAGCCTCCACCACCTCTGGAGCCTCAGCCTCCAGCATCTCTGGAGCCTCAGCCTCCACCACCTCTGGAGCCTCAGCCTCCACCACCTCTGGAGTCTCAGCCTCCACCACCTCTGGAGCCTCAGCCTCCACCACCTCTGGAGCCTCAGCCTCCACCACCTCTGGAGCGTCAGCCTCCTCCACCTCTGGAGCCTCAGCCTCCACCTCTGGAGCCTCAGCCTCCACCACCTCTGGAGTCTCAGCCTCCTCCACCTGTGAAGCCTCAGCCTCCACCACTGAGTCTTCCTCCATCAGAAGGTGGAGCGGGCCCTGAGACTCACTCATGTCTTGGAGAAGGTCTTCCGGCGGGGCAGTGAGTTGATCAGTGATCCCTTGTACTGCGAGCTCCAGGGCGTTCTGGTGGCTCTCCAGTGGCAGCGTGTCAGCGTCAGAGTCCATGTCCTCCACCTCCAGCATGAGGGAGAAGCCGCTGTGAGCTCCAGAGGTGGGGCTGTCCGCCTCGCTCTCCTTCCCCAGCACGGTGAGGCCGACCTGGGCCCCGTCCACCAGGCTGTGCTCGTGTCCCTCCACCAGCTCCAGGGGCACCAGCAGTGTGGCGGAGGGTTTGAGCTCCGTCAAGGTCCCGGCGTCCACTGCGTCGGCCCCGTCGAGTCCCCCAAGCCTCACCATCACCACCTCTCCGTCAGCCACCATCTATTCAGAGGAAGAACAAGAAGCGTCCGTTTATCATTAGCTTACCGTGCACAGGGTCACTGCTGGGGTATTCTAAATAACCAGGAGTGTGTTTGGACCGTTACACAGGGAATCGGAAGTCAAGGCCAAATAGATGCAAAACTACACTAGGAATAAAGAGGAGATAGGTGTCGCATGTCTTATTTTTTACCTTTACATTCAGGGCATTTAGCAGACGCTTTTATCCAAACAACTTACAATAAATCCATTTGACAGGAGAAAGAGAAACATCAATATAACGCTGTCGGCACACTAAGGCTGTTCATAGAACTAAGTGCCAATCGGGCTCAATCCCGATTCTCCCCTTAACCCAAATCTCAACCCTACGCTGCACGCGCAGCGTGGTCTTGTCCCGAAAGACTTGTGTTGAACTTCTGTTCATCAACAAATGATGATTACTCTTGCAGTTAGACCTCAGTGTATCGCCATGTTTGTTGTGGCCAAGAGCCGGACCGTGACCCCGTACACATCAGAGACAGCTGGGATAAGATGCTACACAATGCCAACTACTATCTTCAACTACACAGTACGTGTTCCAAGATGTACTTTTCAAGGACATGTATTCTTTACTGCAGGCCTGTCGAGAGCCCGTTGACGGCAGCATGAGGACACTAGTTACCTTCAGCTCAGCCTCGGAAGGGACCAGCGAGAGGTCCTCTGTAGGCCCGCCCAGGAAGTGGGGAAGTCCTTCCTCCTCAAAGAGAGGGGCAGGGGGTCCGGGCTGGAGGGAGAGCATGGGCCTGTTGCCCTGAACCTCTTCAATGATCTCCACCTCGCTGCCCGAGTCCTCCTCTTCCTCCTCCTTTTCTTCCTCAGACTCTTCCGACCCCTCCTCCTCCTCCTCCTCCTCCTCTGAGGCAGCGCTGGAGAGCTCCTCCGTGTCGTTCAGACTCACCACAGCTGCAGGTGGGAACAGGACGTTAGCATAACACCAAAGAACATGAAGTCCACCACAGCAGGAGACGTTTGATGTATTAGCTTATCTGTGGGTGGTAGAGTGTAGAGGAGAGGGTGAAGAGTGAGTGAGAGAGTGAGAGAGTGAGAGAGTGGGAGACAGAGCGAGAGACGGAACGAGAGACGGAACGAGAGACGGAGCGTGTGAGAGAGTGACTGAGAGAGTGACTGAGAAAGTGACAGAGAGTGGCTGAGAGACAGAGAGTGACTGAGTGAGAGACCGAGTGAGTGAGTGAGAGACTGAGTGAGTGAGAGACTGAGTGAGTGAGTGAGAGACTGAGTGAGTGAGTGAGAGACTGAGTGAGTGAGTGAGTGAGAGACTGAGTGAGTGAGTGAGAGACTGAGTGAGTGAGAGACTGAGTGAGTGAGTGAGTGAGACTGAGTGAATGTGTGTCCTCACAATGTGATTCACTGCCCGACAGCTCTGAGGATGTGATGGAGGTCACAGACTTCTGGCTGCTCAGCGTGGGGACGTCAGCAGCAGGCTCCTTCTCTTCCGGGAGCACATCGTCACTAAGATCAGGGATAGGAGTCAAACCCAGAACATTAGAAGATATATATATATATATTAGAGCACCAGTTAAACGCGCTATTAACGGCGTTAACGCAAACCAATTTTAACGGCGTTAAAAAAATTATCGCGCGATTAACGCTATTATTCTATTAAAAAAAATATATATATTTTTTTTTTTTCTTTGGCTCAAAACAAAGAAGCAGTAGCCTGACTGCTATGTTCAAATGACATTTGTTCAAAGCAGTCGTTTAATTGCACTATAGGCTCTTTTTTTGTATCGTCCTGTTTTGATCAGTATATGCCAATGTTGTTATCAATAAAAAATCATTTGCACAAGGCAAGCCGATGCACTTCACCATGTTGATAAGAGAATTAAAATGAGAAGAATTATGGGACAAAAAATCAAGGGATATTTAGCATAGAAAAATAATTTGCGCTTAATCGCCATTAATCGTGAGTTAACTATGACATTAATGCGATTAATCACGATTAAATATTTTAATCGCTTGACAGCTCTAATATATATATATATATCTTCAACCTAATCCTCCGTCCTCGGGGCTGTGGGACCAGGCCTACCTGGTGAAGGAGCTCCAGTGCTCTGGCGTCTCGTGGATACCAGAACGTGTCAGCAGGGGAGATGACAGGTTGTCACCGAATAGATTGCGGTCGACGAACTCTGTGAGATCTACAGCAGAGGACATCATTACCGTTACCATAACCTGCTGTAGAGCACACCACATCAATAACCTGATCTAGAGCACACCAAATCATCATTACCATCACCATAACCTGCTGTAGAGCACACCACATCATTACCATCCATAACCTGATCTAGAGCACACCACATCATTACAATCCATAACCTGCTGTAGAGCACACCACATCATTACCGTCACCATAACCTGATCTAGAGCACACCACATCATTATTACCATCACCATAACCTGATCTAGAGCACACCACATCATTATTACCATCACCATAACCTGATCTAGAGCACACCACATCATTACCATCATAACCTGATCCAGAGCACACAGCAGAGCAGAACACATCACCATAATCTAGGGCAAGTCCCCAAATGATTCCGATAGTAATCCCTGTATGATCTCTACAGCAAAGGACACCAAATCATTACGCTCACTGATCTGTTCTATATAAATTATTTAGAACGGATATAGTGGTATATTGTAGATGCTAAAAACGACCGTACAACAAATGGAGATGCAGCACATTTGGATCTCTTCTATAGTTTTTCATTTTGTGTTAAAAATCTGTTCACTGACTGTGCCTTCCCCCTCACCTGTAGTGGGTTCCAGCAGCTCTGTGGGCTCATGCTGGGGTTCGCTGGCTTGTGTTACTTCCAGGTGTTCGGTGAACTCAGAATACTCAAAGGTCTTCTCCGTCCGGTCCAGATCTTCTACACGGGCGTCACAGACCACGGCGTCAACCGTTCCCTGATCTGCGGCCGGACGCAGAACCTCCTCCACTTTGATGTGACATGTTTCCAAGTCCATGTCGATTACCATGTCCTGCTGACCAGCCGCCCCGCCGCCGCCATCCTCCTCCTCCTCCTCCTCCTCCTCCAGGCGCGTTTCTAGAACCTCTTCCTCCACCGCCCCTTGTGCTTGTCGAGGGCTAACCGTTTTCTCATCTTCTTGAGATACCATCTCTCCCTGGGCATCCTCTTCACTCTTTTGCTGTTCCTCCTCCTCATCCACCACCACTTCCTCCACCTTCTCCTCCTCCTCGTCAGTGGAGGCGACAGACTTCTCAGTCTCTCCATCTTGTGGTGTTTTGAGGCTCACCACGAGTATGTCCTCTTCCTCCTCCTCCTCCTCCTCCTCGTCGTCAGTGGAGGCGACGGACTTCTCTGTCTCTCCATCTTGGGGTGTTTTGATGCTCACCACTAGTACGTCCTCCTCCTCCCGATCTTCTCCGAGGGGTGCGTCGTGGAACTCGAGGGTGGAGTCCGACGACAGGACGGAGGTCAGGCTGGTCTCCAGACCCAGGCTCAGCCGCCCTGGCAGCGCCCCCGGCGGCAGCGACAGCGACAGCACGCCCCGGCTCTCCGGGAGCTCCTCGAGGGAGGACGCGTCGCTGTCCGAGCCCCGGAGCTGAGGCGAGGGGACCCCGCCCGCCGGGGGCATGAACGTGACCCGCGGGGTCGTCTCCCCGGCGCCCCCTTCAGCCCGGGAGGCCCAGGGCTTCAGGGGGCCGCCGGGCAGCGGGGAGCCGCGCGTCAACAGGCTGATTTCACTGTCAGCCGCCGTCTACAAAGGAAAATAATAAAAAAGGATGTAAGCGATGGGAACATGCGGTGAAGAAACGCAAAAACAGCTGAAGCTTTGGTTTGGAACCGAGGATCGGTAAGGCGCCGGTCGTACATCGCGCTGATAATTACGGTACTCTGGTTTAGTGTATTCTGCATACAAACTGTTTACATTAATTTTAATTTCATTTGCTATTTGATCAACCTCAAGGCAAAAGAAAAAGGTATGAAGTGCTGTGCGACGCAACCCCCGACCTCTTCACACTACCATGCACCGACCGATCGAGGGAAGAAGAGGCCAGAGCACCAGTGAATAAGCAAAGCGTTTATTGGTCAGCCGAGTACGCGTTGGTCCTCAGAGCCGGAAGCTCTGGCGGCCGGGCTGGGGGGCGGCGGGGCTGAAGCGCAGCCTCCTCTGGAAGAGGCGCCCCGGGCTAGCCCTTACCCCGTTGCTCCAGGGGGCCGGCCCCTTCCTCATCTCGGGAGAGGACGTCCGCTCGATGAAGGCGATGCGGCTCTCCTTGGCGCCGCGGAGCGGGGGGGTGACGGAGCGGCCGGGTGAGGCCGAGGGCGTGGCCACGGGCGTGGGCCGCAGGCTGCTGCGCAGGATGGAGTGGGGTGTGAAGGCCGAGAACACGCTGCCCGACGCCACCAGAGCCCGCGCACGCTGAGACCGCAAGAAAGGTTACAAAGAAGGTTAAGGTACCGGGACAGAGGCGTTAAACAGGGCCTGAGGATCAACCTTCACCTAGGCTCTGCATAGCTTCTACAAAGCGGCCACATCACAACACTCACCTTGACCACCTGCGGCGTGTGCAGCAGGCTGAGCTCAGGGGCCCGGGCGATGCTTCGAGGGGGGACCCCCTGAGAGCCAGGGGCCCTGACGGGGCTGAGGAGGGACCCGGGGGTCTGGCTTGAGGGACGGACCACCAGGTCGACCAGCCTGCTCGGCACAGCAGGGCAGAGGGTGAAGAGCAGCGGTAAGCATAGCGGAGCACACAGACGCCGATCGCCCTCCCGATCAGGGATCAGACATCGACGACTCCAGCTTAGTGACTATAGATCCCCCGTGAGCCTAAGGCCGTGTTCACATCTAGCGGTTTTTTGTTTTACACTTGTTTTTGCATTATATTCCTATGGAGCAGAGCGTTTCTGGAAAAAGTCGCGGCTGTTTATTTTGAACTCCACTCCCAGCTTTTTTTTCTGCCGTACGGAGCGTTGAAAAAAGTTCAAACTCTCAATAAGAATGCGGCCGACGTCAGGCGTCTTTTTGGGCAACTGACCAATCACAAGCGGAACATGGACACTTCGTCACGAAGGAAACTCAACTGTCAAAACAAGAAACGATGGCGGACAAATCACTCGGGGAAAGTGCCGGTGGAGCGGTTAATAGTTTTAATAACAGAACATGTCGAGATCTACGACATTTCTAATGGGCTCTAGCCCGGATACATAGTAGGCGTAACGTCGGGTCTAGAATGGGTTCGTTGCTAGGCGATAGAAAAAACGCTCTCGGCGCTTTTAGGAAAAAGAAAACGTTGCCAGCTTTTCTTTATTTTTTTTTTTTTGGTCGACTCAACTTTTCCCTATCACAAGAAACGCTAGCTGTGAACACGGCCTAAGGACGCAGCAGTGGTGTGCTCTCGGTGTACCTGGACTTTCTCCTGGCGGTCACGGCGATGGGAGTTCCCAGGAATGGATCACTAAGGGTGCGGGAGCAGGGCTTGGGACTGGCGCTCAGGGACTCAGAGGCCCTGGGGCTGGGGGGGGCAGGAAGAGATGGAAACAGGACTAAAGGTCAGTCATGTGTCCCCCCAAGAGTTTGAGTTACACAATCAAGACGCGTGGGATGCGTGAGGGGGGTGATGACGGGGGGTGACGCCGGGCTCACCTCCTCAACGGCGAGCTGGTGGGCGTGGCCCCTTTGCCGAGCCACACCTCCTCGATCTTGGTGAGCACGTTGCTGATGAAGCCAGCCCTGGACATCACCTTGTCGTTGGCCGAGCGCTTGGCCATGCTGGACAGCGGCTGGGGCCGGTTCACTGAAACCAAACGACGGGGTTACCACAGGGCCTTCTCGGTCGCCGCACCCTCCCTCTGGAACCCCCCCCCCCCCGATCAACGCTAACACACTCCCTGCATTTAACCCCCTCCCGCCCTGTGCTAGGACGAGGACGGGCCCAGGTACCTTCTCGGTGGCTGGTGGCAGGGTGGCTGTAGGGCTTGGCCCTCTCCATGGCCATCCGTCTCTGCACTCGGGGCAGAACCTTCCAGTATTGGTCCAGGAGAGCGTTCCTACTGTTGGAGCGCTCCTTCACCTTGGGGTCCCTCTCGTTCTGGAATCAGAGGACGCCCTTATAAGTATGTTAATTACAAGATAGTATAACAATATTAGCATTATTAAATGTTTAGTTTGGAACTGCCAATTAGCCTGTGCGTTAGCCTCAAGCTGTACTTTCAAACACATTTTCTTAATTAAGATAAGCCTTTGTTTGAAGCGTATAGAGTTGAATAAAGATGGGAGTGCAGAGAGCCGGTATGAACGGTGCCTCTGCCTGGGACGTGCCTACCGTGTGGGGTGGATGTGTGCCCACTCACCATCAGGTTGGTCTTCAAGCCCTGGTTGAGCTGCAGGGCGGGGATGTAGTTGGCCTGCTGCAGGTAGTGGACCATGAGCAGCTCTCTGTTCTGCAGACCGCCCATACCCTGCAGGAACCTCTCCAAACACTCCTGCAGAGACACACCTTACGTTATCGTACTATGCATCACATTATGGAGTGTGTGAAGGGTCCAGGGGGGACCTGCTGCTCTGTGGGTGGCCAGAATAGTCCAGGAATACACAATCACACTTCTTTAAAATGCAACACATATCTCCACCTCATCAACCCTCATTCCGCGACAATAAACGGCTCATTCATGCCATGCGCCGTCCATCCATCCGTCCGTCTGTCCTTCCATCCATCCGTCCTTCCACTCATCCGTCCGTCCGTCCGTCCATCCTTCCGTCCATCCGTCCTTCCATCCATCCGTCCATCCTTCCACTCGTCCGTCCGTCCTTCCATCCGTCCATCCTTCCACTCGTCCGTCCGTCCATCCACTCATCCGTCCGTCCGTCCGTCCGTCCTCCCACCTGCTCGGTGGGGCTGAGGGGCAGCCTCAGCAGCTCCTTGATGAGGCCCAGCTCCTGGCAGCTCTCGTACAGGAAGGCCAGCAGCTGCTCCATGCTGAGGCGTGTGGAGTGCTGCCGCAGCATGGACAGCGCCTCCACAAGGCACCTGAGGGGGGGAGACGCAACTCAGTACTGAGGAGCGGGGGGGCAGACGCACTGTGGCGGGACGGCTCCGCCCACTGGAGCCCCGACCGCGTCGGCTAAAGCCCTGGTAGATAGATGGTGAACGGTTGAGGTCCCGTGCTACAGGTCATTCCCGCCATCATTCAACCCACTTCCCAGCCTCTCTTCAGTGTCCCTAAAAGGCATTTCTTGGCTCATCCACCCGTGAAAATGCCACACTAAAGCCTGGGATTAAGTGTGGCGTTTTTAATCTTAGAACTATTAGCTAATATCTCATTACAGAAACACTACAACATCTGTAAGACTTCAATAGGGGAGGACGCTGCAGAACATGACGAGCGAGGTCGACCGCAAGCTGAAGGGTCCATCCTAAAGGGCCGATTATGGTCCCACGCTCACACAACGCAAGGACCACGCAGACGCAATGACCACGCAGAACCTTAATGGTTCTGCGTTGGGTTTTAGTAAGCGGACCAATCAGAGCCCTTGCTGCTGCGTCGCCTCGACGGAAGTTTACAATTTTTGGGAGGCGCACGTCCGGCCCTTGTGGTGGACGCAAGGAGGGTCCGCAACCCCCTTGCGTTGCGTGAACGTGGGACCATAATCAGCCCTTTAACGTCTGCGGTCTACATGCAGGCGTCGCCTGACCTGACCCTACTAACACAAACAGTAACCCTCCCAGTGAGTTAACCACAGGAACCCTCCCAGTGAGTTAACCACAGTAACCCTCCCAGTGAGTTAACCACAGTAACCCTCCCAGTGAGTTAACCACAGGAATCCTCCCAGTGAGTTAACCACAGGAACCCTCCCAGTGAGTTAACCACAGTAACCCTCCCAGTGCGTGGGCCAGTCGCTCCGTACCGGTTGTGCAGCAGCACAGAGAGGCAGAGCTTGGCCTGGGCGCTGGAGGACAGCGGGGGCTTGGTGACGTGGAGGTAGCGGAGGGCCACGGCGTGCTGGCCCTGGCACATCAGGGCCTGCAGGACCCTCTCGTGCTGCCAGGGGAAGTGGCACTGGGAGGTAGTTGGGTGCAGGAGCAGCTCCACCGAGCTCTGATCAGGGGAGGAGTTACAGATAGGGGGAGGGAATCAGACACCTCGACGAGGTTGACATGCAGAGGAAAGACTTCATTTCACCAGGTTGTACAGGTGTGGTCTTAAGTGGAGTTTACAGCTTGGACCGTTTTTCGGTGTGAGCAGCGAATTTTCAAAAAGACAAAATACAACAGTAAAGACATCATTGCTTTATCACGGTGACGTTACCGCCTCAATATCCAACCGTAATGCTGCGAGGTTAACGCCAGCTTGTGTGTGGGTGGGTGTATACGTATGATATATATGGGTATGTGTGAGCTAGGGTTGCCGCGGTGTGGACATTTTCACACCCAGTAATACACTCGTGTCAACACCGGTATTACCGAGTATAAACGGTATAAACTTTGAAACTAGGTCAACCGCCATCTTCTCCATCAACTCTCCTCTCACACTCGGTGACAGAGTCTGGCAGCGTGCCAATTCTCGGTGACAGCGTCTTATAACGTTCTATATACAATAGTATAATATAATTTTATACATAATATCACGGCCAAAAGCTCTGTGCGCCTCCGGATGGCCGTAGCGCGGGGAGCTCTCGTAGGGATTGGGCTTCACGGGGTTTGTTTACCGTCGTAGCTATGGTTACTGCTCTTGCGTGATCCAACGGTTTATCAGGGAAGACTATTAGGTTTGTATATATTTTTTTATTTTCTTATTTTCTTAATTATAATTATATTAATTATTTCTTTTACCAAATATCACTGAAAAAAATAAAATATAATAACTCGGTGTTGCCGGTGTGCAACACAGAGTAATCGGTGTTGGCCTCAACACCGGTAATACCGTATCCCGCGGCAACACTAGTGTGAGCCTACCTGGTGGTCGTGGTGGTCAAGCAGCCAGAGGCCCTGGACCAGTTTGACCAGGCCGATGGGGAGGGCGAAGGCGGTGGGGAAGGACTCTACGGAGGCCCCCCCTTTGTTGGGGAAGGAGTACATGACATCCAGCAGCAGGTAGATCACCTGGAGACCCAGGGTCAAGGCAAATAAACACACACACTCACACACACTCAGGCTTGAATAAAATACCACTACCAACTCCTTTCTTTAAAATAATCCGATCTAAACAAGAGAAATATAAAAGGACCTGTGATGAAGACTGCTTAGAAGGAAAACAGCGTGGCTACCGATAACAACAGAGAGTTCCTTCTTATCTCTGGTGTTTACGGGGAACGGGTTAACCTAACGATTGTTATTTCTTGGCACTTGGTTCTATGAACGGCCTCACTGTACCGACAGCGACATATTGTTGTCTCTACTTCTAATGACAGATGTCCTTATTGTAAGCCGCTGTGAATAGAAGCGTCTGCTAAATGCCCTCAATGTAAAAATGTAAGTGTAGTTGGGAAACCAAAAGGATACAATGGCGTGTTTGGCAGCTTCGTCCATATCCTCCAGGAGATATATGTCCAGCAGGGCCTATTGGTCAGAGAGTAACACATCATCAACAACACGTTTCCCTTTGAGAGGGGCCGCACGGCGTCAGACTCAGAGGCGATGCTTACATGCAGCGTTGGAGGCGGGTACTGCCCGGTTCCGCCGTCATCCCTCTTCCACAGGTTGACCAGCCGCTCGCCGCATTGGCTAACCAAGCCGTCAATCATCAAGCAGTCCGCGCACCACTTGCCCCTGAACAAGCATATTAATACCCCGTTACATCCTGTTACACCGTGTGACCGATTGAACAGAATCCTTCAGGTAAACATCATTGACATTACAGCTTGACTTTAGCGACCAGTCGGACAGGGTATTTATTTGAATCCACGATGGGCCTGATTGATAAGGTTACTACATCTACAATATTTATATTGTATCCAGAAGAAAAGATTCCTGTGAGAGGTCAGCTGCTATACAGTGTAGCAGTGAAGAACACTGAGAAATGATCAGACGTTGAGCTGAATGGCCACTTCTACAGACTCCTCGCTCACAGATCTGAGCCGACCTGCCTGCCCTCCCCACTAATATATATATATATATATATATATATATATATATATTACAGCTGTCAAGCGATTAAAATATTTAATCGTGATTAATCGCATTAATGTCATAGTTAACTCTAATTAATCGCGATTAATCGCAAATTATTTTTCGATGCTAAATATCCCTTGATTTTTTTGTCCCATAATTCTCCTCATTTTAATTCTCTTATCAACATGGTGAAGTGCATCGGCTTGCCTTGTGCAAATTATTTTTTATTGATAACAACATTGGCATATACACTGATCAAAACAGGACGATACAAAAAAAGAGCCTATAGTGCAATTAAACGACTGCTTTGAACAAATGTCATTTGAACATATCAGTCAGGCTACTGCTTCTTTGTTTTGAGCCAAAGAAAAAAAAGAAAAAATCTTTTTTTTTTTTATAAAGTAATTGCGTTAATCGCGCGATAAAAATTTGAACGCCGTTAAATTTGGTTTGCGTTAACGCCGTTAATAACGCGTTTAACTGACAGCTCTAATATATATATATATATATATATATATATATATATATATATATATATATATATATATATAGGCCTGGGTATTACCAGGCAGGTACCTCACAATTCAATTTGATTCTTTAGGTTTTCATTCGATATTGAGTCGATATTGATCCAATTGCTTCGATATCGATTCAATAATACGTGCCGATGACAAAAATACCTAATCATTTAGAATTAAGCATTTCATAATGAATTAACCATTTAATTGTGCTTTATCTAGCAGAAAGGGAATACACCGTTGTATAGTATTGTTCCCGAGCTAAACTTGCCGCATAAAAGTAATAATCATAAAATGGACAAATGTAAAAGGGCATGTAAATTTAGGCATACTCGCTTCTAGATTACAATGACTGAGTGAGTATTCTGAATCGAAATTGAACCGAGAACAAATAAATGGCAGATATATAAAGAATGTGGTGCATTGCTGAGCCCCGGGGTGCTCACTTGGCCAGCCGGGTGAGGTCCTCCCTGCGGATGGTGTAGTAGCTGCTGATGACTCCGTGGGTGTAGAAGGGCCTGGAGATCTGGAGGGCGTCTTCGTCTAAACGAGGAGGGGTTCAGGGGACGCAGGTGAACTCTTGAGATCCCACCATCGTCGTAACACAACCAAACAAGCCACGGAATCGTGTACGGGGAAAGCGGACGGTAAGGTGTTGTACGTACCGGATCCCTCGGGCAGGAGGCCGGTGCGGCAGAACCACAGCACCACCTGGGCGTACTGGGAGATCAGGCTGGACACCAGGTTCTTGTTCATCAGCCCGACCAGCCCTGAACACAACGACCAGCAGACCGTCAAACACAAGGGGGGGGGGGGGGGCTATGTGTGTGTGTGTGCATTCAGTTGGTCAGACAAAACAGAACCCTTCAACCTGATCAGATGAACTCATGAACAAAGGATTGATCAGAGACAAAGTTGAAAGGCCATGAGTACCATCCATGACCAGCTGTGTGTATCTGTGTCAGAGTGCAGTACATAACCCCAGCCCACCTCTCTGGGTGTGTATCTGTGTCAGTACATAGCCCCAGCCCACCTCTCTGAGTGTGTATCTGTGTCAGAGTGCAGTACATAACCCCATCCTCAGCCCACCTCTCTGCCGTGTGTATCCGTGTCAGTACATAACCCCAGCCCCAGCGCACCTCTCTGGGTGAGCTCCTGGGCCTCGCTCAGCAGGCAGTGGAAGATGGCGCTGAGGTTCCCCAGGAGCCTCTGGCTGTGCTGCAGCAGCTGCAGCGTCTGGGGGTCCGTGAAGTTGGAGGAGCTGTCGAACAGGGGCGCACCTGGGTGGGACACACACACACACACACACACACACACACACACACACACACACACACACACACACACACACACACACACACACACACACACCTTAAGAAATATATATTTGATGTTGTGGGTAAGATAGAGCCAAACCAAAATACACACATACAGATGACAATTTGCATATTTTGTAAGGGAATTCCCAATTTCAGTTGTGCACAATATCAGGTCGGATGAACCCTCGGCCCCGGGACGTACAGATGCCGTCCAGCTCCTCCTTGGTGCTGACCACCTTGTTCCAGGCCCACTCCAGGATGAAGCGCAGGTTCAGAGCGGAGCCCGGTTGCTCTACAGAACAGGACAGACGAGGATCAGGTTAAACATGTACTGTGGGGGGGGGTAATGCGTGCAGATCAGTGTTAAGGGGCTATGATGGGTGGTTGGTATGGTGCTATGGCTCTCCCTACCCTCGGCCGTCCACTGCTTGATGCAGCCCGTGATGAGGCCCAGAGAGCTGGTCTCCACCGCCGTCCACAGGATGGCATCCAGCTGTTCCTCCTGAGAGGGGAACACACTTCAGTTTAGTTTAGCTTCTTCATTTGAAACATGTTCGAGTAATAAAACAAAATAAACTGACAAACGAAACCATTAATAGTCAAAACAAAAGTCATAATTTGAACCGAACATGTCCACAAATGATGAAGCATATGCTTATTTAAACCTACCCCTACTCCACTACTCAACTAACTAACTAACTTATCTTTCTCCCTAAACCTACATATTTACATAATGCATCTTTACAAAAAAATAGAAAATAAATAGATTAAATAAACAAGTACATAAAACATTTATCATTTATGAAAACACCTGATTATTAATTCCCTTCATCCTCCCTGCACCTCGTCAAAACCATAGGTTTGTTCCGCTTTCTAAACTGGATCATGCTTGGACATGGCCTGAGCTCCACACCCAGGAGGACCCTGAAGAAACGCGCTGCCGTACAGCACGCGCTGGACTCCCCGTCCTCTCACTAGGGGACAGGGGGCTCCGGGACGTCCTACCTGGGAGGGAGCGGCGAGGTGGCGGTCGGCCAGGCGGGACGACAGCAGGCCGGACATCAGGCAGCGGGTGTAGCTGCTGCAGATGAAGTCGCTGGAGCAGGGCACGGCCTTCTTCAGGAAACTCAGGGTCTGGTGGAGGTGGTTAAACACAGCATCACACAACTGGGCTGGCGGATGGAAGCCAGATCAAACATCAGAATTGGCCCAAAATAAATGATATTAAAACTGAGACAGGGCACACTGACTTTAAGAAGATGGACTTACCTCTTTCTGATGCCCTGAGCAGGTTAGGTGAACGACTCCAGAGTTCAGCAAGCAGGTGGCATCTGAAACATCAGAAACCAAATGTTAATGATTGCTATCTTAAATGAGCTTAAATATGAAGCAGAAACACTTCACAATATCAGTGTTGTAGAATTAGCTGAAAGATTAAGAACAGCAACTAAAACAGCCTTCAGTATCTGTTGATTATGTTGTTATTTGATGAACTTCAAGTGATTACATTCCAGAGAAAAACAGCTTTAAAGATTGCGGTCTTTAAAGTGATCAGGTCTCCTTCATCATCAGCCTACCGAAGTTGTATGTAGTGGGGTTGAAGAACTGCTCTGGGGGGGGCCAGGTGCAGGGCAGGCCTCTGCTCAGGCTGCGGTCATGCACCACGACGTCCAGCAGGGGGCGAGGGGAGACCATCTCCACCACCGGGTCCAGAGACCACACAGCGAAGTAGGGACAGCTGTGGAGAGTCTCTCCCGCTCTGCACAGGTCAAACAGAACAATACAGACAGTCAGGGCTAGTTCACAAGGGACCGTGTTACAAGGTGGTTTAGTTTGGGATATAAACTTCAAATAAATATAGATAATTTGGACTATTTATTTATATAAATTGGGACAAAATTATTTAAAAGGTGGGGAAAGATTTAAAGAGTGTAATTAATGAAAGTAATGAAATATTTGAAAGCATGAAAAATGTGTTTCTCTGGAGTTCCGCTCAAAGGTTTGAATCACTTAAGGCCCCGTCCACACGGAGACGATTTTTTGGTGAAACAGCTTAAGTCTTGTGCGTTTCGGCCGACCGTCCAGACGGAGCCGGCGAATCCGGTGCCCGATACCGCACATTTCTGAAACCACCCTCGGAGGTGGTTTCTAATCTATCCGGACCTATGCGGTTTCATGTTAGGATTCGTGTGGACGCCTGAAACCCAAACGATGACGTCATCAGCCCCCCACCAGCTGGGCGACGTCAAGAGTTGCGTTGAATTTTTTATTTATTTGTATTATTTTTGCTGTTTTTAATAAAGGCCCTTGATAAATTGAATTACTAACTGTACATTAAAAAGGATTTCTGCTCAATTTAAAAGGTTGAATCTCCTCGTGGCTGAATGTTTGTATACAGCGCGCAGGCTTGACGCGCTCAACTTTTTTCCGTGGAGAACCAGCGCTTTGAATATTTACTACAGCGTTTCTACAGCTCTTTACGGAGATATCCCTGAACCGCATAAAAGGAAACCGGATCGTTTCCGTCCGTTCCGGCTCCGTGTGGACGGGCCCTAAGAAGGGAGTCATGACTCCCAGTGAGTCAGTCCTGACTGCTGTACCTCAGGGAGTCGGGCATCTGGGCGTGGTACCAGCGGTTGATGTCAAAGACCCCGATGCAGGTGGTGGGCTTCCCCTGACCGTAGGCCTTCACCTGCCAGCTGAAGATGGAGACGCTGGTGTCCGGGGACGCAGCTGAGGGAGGGGAACGCAGAAACAGAAAGCACTGATGAGACGGACGGAAAAGAAAAAAGATAGATGGCCACATGTATACACAGAAAGAAGAGAAGGAAGCACGTCAGGGTCCTGGATTCGCTACGCGCATCCCTCCCAGGTGTACCGGTCATGTGGAATAGGTGAATGGGTGGTCGCTTTTCTGTCTTCTACCTCTGACATATAAACTCTCTACTCTCCATGCGACTGAAGGCTGGTGAATTGAATGGTTTTATTGTGGTATTCGCTGCCTGGCTAGGCTATGGTATTCTGCCTTGTGTTTAATAAGTAGTGATGTTATGCCAAAGCCTGTGGGCTGACCCTCCTACCCTCGTTCATGCTGTCGTCCCGGTCGGGGTGGGGTCTGAACTTCTCGATGGTCTGACAGCTCAGCAGGCGCGTGTTGGTGGCCTGGGCCCTCAGGGGGAAGGCCGTACCACTGACATCCTGGCTGTAGCGCTCCTCGCAGTACTCCAGACCCTGGTGACACAGCACAACGATACATTAGAAGGCATGAACCCACGCCATACGTCTTATAATAGACTTAAGAATCCTCTTGTGGTCTTTAAATCTGTCTCCAACAGGGGCCATTAACAGAACCTTACTAAAGGTCCCATCGACATAACAATATCAATTAAAAAGACATGAACTCCCACTGACCTCATAGAGAATCTTTCCAGATGCCATGCATTTCCTCTCACTGAAGGCCAGCTGCAGCAAATGAAGGCTCACCACGTCACCCTCACTACATGGAGAAGGCATAGGATACAGGATAAGACAAGAAATTACATAACGGACTTTCATTTGGAGTATAGACAAAATGACATCCATTCCAAGAGATATCTGATGTGTTATGAATGCCGGACTGTCCGGCACTCTGGTTGTGGGACTCACAGCTCCTGCGCCGACTGGACTGCCCAGAGATAGCAACAGTTCCTGGGGTCGTTTTCTGGTTCCTGGAAGGTGAACGCATAGACGGGCACTTGTCCTGCTTCCAACTGGGAATGGTACCTACGGACCAACCCAGAACATGTTTAGCCAGTCACTCGGAACAAAGAAGATCCCATAAACCAACAAATGTCATTCCTGAAGTAAAAGCTAAATCCACATAATTATAAAGTAAAAATAAATTCCGATCTTTTTGGACATTATCTCAAGGACTTGGGTATAAAATATGGTAGGTCTACATACTCCTTCTTCAGTGTCTTCATGTTCCACAGCTGCAGGTATCCATCGGCGAAGCCCACGGCGACCTGGTTGGTCCTGGAGATGTACTGCAGGGCTGTGGCCTTGGTGCCACTGGGCCCACTGAGCTGCAGACACAGGTGGCGCCCCTGCCTGCTGCTGGCCTCCCTCAGCCGGGGGATCTCCGCCGGGGACTTGGTCACCACCTCCAGGTCTGGGCCGAGGGGGGGGTCAAGAGACAGCTCAGTCTAAAGTCTGGAACTGATCCATTCAGGCTCGTTACATCATTGGTTGATCATATGGGTTAGGGAACCAGGACCAAGTATCGACACCAAAAATAAAAGGTAGTATTCCGCTTAAAAATAGTACTTAGCATTGTGTAGCATCTTATCCGAGCTATCTTTGTTGTATACAGGGAATGGGCTAACCTAACAATTATGAACATCCTTAGTGTAGCGACAGCAATATATATTTTTTCTCTTTATTCTGACCGATGTTCTTCTGTAAGTCGCTTTGGATAAAAGCGTCTGCTAAATGCCTGAAATGTAAATGTATTCGTTGGGCTCTAATCTCAAACAATTCAAAATCCCAACAATTGACAAAAATATGTGTATACATTACATGGTTTAGAGAAGACGCAAACTGTGATTAGCACTTTGATTTAAAACCTTTAACCGGAGCTCCCCTCACCCGAGGCCTCCAGTTCACTCTGACTGCAGGACAGGTCGTCCAGACACAGGTCCACCAGCAGAACATGACCCAGGTCCGTGACCACGGCGGCGATCCCAAAGAACCAGCGCAGGCTCTGGTGGAGGTGCTGGGTGGTGGTGCTGGCCCCCCCGTAGCTCACCAGCGGCTCGATGGAGGTGATCTGTGGACACAGACAGTGAATTGTAGTTGTACTTAGCTTATCTGTTTTAAATGTACAATCCCCAGACAGCACTAGCCTGTACTTCCGCTCATTTTGAATTTCCCTTCAGTTCTGGGTCTGCGGGTTAGGTTATCTCCGTCTAAATTTTCTGCATCCAATCAGCGAACAGGCTGAGAACAATGATGCTAAAGTCAGCGCTCAATGAAGGACATCTTCACGCACAGTGTTTGGTTTGTTTACAGCCTGCGCGCAACGTCATTCCCGGCCGAACGATAGCGATTTGTTACGGCAGATCCAATAGTTTTAAACTTAAACAGACACCCGCCTTCAAGTGAGTTAACATTTGTCAATTGAGTAGGACCAGACTCTCTGTAAAGTACGAGAGTCTGGTAGGACGAGGCTAAGACAGCACCACATTAGATATATTCATGTCGATTACATATTTCATTGCATATACATGATAGATTTCACGCCATCTTACCCGGCCCGGTATGACCACGGCCTTGACGACCCGGGACAGTCCGAGGTCGTAGAGACACAGCATGCTGCCCTCGACCTCCTCCAGACCGACCAGCAGCCCTGACCTGGGGCAGCCACATGGAGATCAGAACTAGGCATCAGGGACATGGGAAACTCAGGAATCACCAAGTTACGAGTTCAGTTACGAGTTCAGGAGTAGACCTGCAACCTCGCAGAAGCAGCCATCAACATGGACAATGAGTTCACCCAACTTGAATCGGTGCTACAAACTAAAGGGAGATGAAGGGAGTCCCTCTGAGGAGAACGCCTGACCTTTTGAGCCAGCTGAAGTCCCGGGCAGCGAGGATGTTGGGTGGATGGTCCCCTTCCCCGCTGAAGCAGTAGGCAGACAGACGCACCCCTGTGGCCGCATCGACCACCTCCAGCTGGGGGCCGCAGGACAGCCAGGCCACCCCGCCACGCCCTGCACACGGGGAGGGAGAAGGAGTCGCATGGGGGTCAGACTACAGCTTCTTGTATTAAAACAACTTTAGAATGGATACGGTTTGACCTTACTTTATAATTGAGTTAAGCATCTATTTTAGTTTTTCTTAGCACTACTTTGTATTTTTTATTATTGTATTATATTATATCCTGCGTCTTCCACTGCTGCTGTGCTCTAACACCGGAGTCTCCCCTCCGGGGGATTAAATAAGTTTTAACTTAACTAAATTTGAATACAATGTGCATTATTTTAAAATCAAAGCACTGACTTCAATCCCATCTGTACGTGTAAGGCGAAGACGCCCAGCTGACCGTTGGCAGTGGGGCTGTAACGATACGCGTATCAAACCGAAAATCGCGATACTCAAAGCCACGAACCTGTCTCGCGGTGTGAGAAGGCAGAAGCGCGATATGCCCTTTCTAACTCTTCGGTCAAATTGTCCGATTGAAATTTGCTAATAATTTGTCTAAATAATAGTCTGCTGACACAGGGGCGCCGCTAGGGATTTTGGGCCCCATGAGAAGAATAGTATAATAATTTCTGTATTATAATTTCATCATCATTAAGGGCCTCTCTGGGCCCCCCTCCATCATGGGCCCCTAGAATCCGTCTCCTTTACCCCCCCTTTTCGGCGCCCCTGGCTGACAGCGCCCCCTCCTATCGATGCCGTAAATATGTGACGAGATGCCCTCTCTGTGATCAAAGCTCTCCGTGGCTACGGAGGATTGCATTTCTCCACAGCCGTCGAAGTCCTCATATGCGATATGAACGACATTTATCCAGAGTGGGCCAAGCGCGAAAAAAATTGCCTGTGTGATCCTGTCTCTATTGTTTTGTGTGATTTGACTGGCAGTTTGTCTGCTTATAGGTCGGAATGAAGCGGCCACCGATTATTGACAGGATGGGTACTTTATTCTACCGGACTCGTTCGCTTCTTCACTAGACACACGCGCTACCGCTCGCTCTCCTCGCTCGTCCACTCACTCGCTGACGTCACACACACACACGCATACGCACACTGCCATTCTCGCGCACACACATATGCTACTCGTAACACTATGCCTCGTTATTGCGACGTTCATGTTTTTCCTCATCTATTGAAAGTTAGGCTATTAAACATGTTGCATTCTATCTGATTATGTAATTATTTAAGCTACATAGCCTAATAAGAAGCGCTAATAAGGATATTTGAATAAACCAACCAAACAGTTAAAGGGGCCCTATTATGCCTACCAGCAAAAAGCATCCTCCAACTGCAATCTTTGGTTATTTCTTTATTAATTTAGCTATACTTTAATAGTATTCTTTCGGTTCAAATCTGTTTGTTATTAAATGTTACATTAAGATAATTGGTATTTAAGTGTTGTTTAAATAAAATGCTTTTTAAATTTAAAAGAATCGTGGGATGTATCGAACCGTGGGTCAAAAGTCGTGATACAAACCGAATCGTGAATTTGTGTATCGTTACAGCCCTAGTTGGCAGTACAGAGAATACAGAACGACGGAGTGGCTCTTCGTGTGATCTTACCGACTGTGAACTTCCCCTGCAGCACAGAGTCCAGGACGATCTCATCCTCGCCGAGAGCCTGGATGGTCACTCCTGGGAAGGGCACCAGGCTGCTGGTGACCTGGGCGCTCAGGTCCAGCATCTTTTACTGCGCACACAGACAAGGACAGGTGGCACTCAGAGATAATAATACAACTAAGAGAAAGACACACTCCACTGTCCATTATCTCATCTAACGTTAAGATATTAAATGATACCTAATAATACTGCACTACAGGCGAGTACTACATAGACAGGAAGAAATATTATTTCAATTAGACTCCAACCTATAAAATAATATGAATAGAAACCCAGTTTGCAGCTGATTTTAGAAAATGCTGTGTGAAAATTTTAAGGACTTCATAACACTATAATATAATACTGCCTCGACGTTCTAGTAAGGGTAGTTATTAGTTTACACTCAAAGCAAGCATGACAGCTGTAGAGGAGTCAAAAGCTGGATCAACACTGCCTGCCACTTTCAAACCCGATTTGGCAGCTTTATCAACACGTAATAATAGAGTAGTGTCAAAGCCTTCCAGACAGGGCAGCTGTGTTGTAAACAGGCCTGGTAATCATCGTCTGTAGGAGCGCGACTAAAACTGCTCTCATCTGCTCAAACCTAAAACACAGTGTACTTTTGCAATGCTTCGTCTATACATCAATCTCCTCTATAATGACAAAATGTTGCTCATCCACTTGATAGAAAAACCTACAGGTTTTAGGTAAACGCTGCAATGAAAGTTCTAGGCGGCCACCCTTCCACTGAAATGTAAGGGAAAACTCAACACTACCGCCCTCTGCGTCCACAGTGGAGAACAACAGGAACGGTTTAAAGTAAAATCCCGCGCAGCGCAGAGCATGACACCCGGTGAACCACATGGCAGGAGAAAGGTCTTGTTGACATTTCCATTTTAGAAAATCAAATGACGCCCCATACATAATGTCATTAAGACAAAATTCGCATGCAAACTAGGAACAACTTTATCCTCTCCACTCCAGTGACATAAACCATAATGATTTCGTATCGTTATGAACTACATGGACCACAGTGGGTGCTTAAAACCATCGGATACATGGCAGGTTTAATAAAAAAAAAACATCGAAACTGCAGAACTTAAAAAAACAAAATAGTTGCAGGCGTTGAGTTCAACTCGGCGTTTGGATGTTTTATAACATCAGCTGTATTCTTACAAATCCCACCGATCGGCATCCAGTCCCTTTCACCCCAGCATCCATGAGAGCCTCAAACTAAACACACAGACTACAACACCAGCCTCTGATCTACACGAATGGCCAAGTGCACCAGACAGTGTGAATGTGAACGTAAACGTGATCACATCTATGACAGATTTACGGTTCATCCAGTCCGTTTCAGACCCCACAGAATGAACCGACACCACATTTGAGTGGCAGGTCTCACTGTCACGGCACAAGGTCATGTTGAGGACCACGACACCCCCACCTGGACACCCTACAGGTTTCCTCCACCTCATCTCCATGTGGTCCTGACCTCGGGGGGTCTGTCTGAGGACAGCTCCACAGCTCTGGACGCATCGGGGAGTCACGTTGTCATGCTAGCGCTAGCTACCTCGCTACCAGCTACCTCACCATTGCGCCAGGTCGGGTCTTTACGGAAGCCCCCGAGCAGGTAGATGCAGACCAGGGTGCTTATATCAACACTGACAGAGGTAGGGTTTTCCATTTTGTGGGTGTAGCGGGGTGTTAGATTAATACGAGGCTCGGTTTGGTCCGGGCTGCGTGATGGAGGGAGCAGCTAGCCGCTAGCCGCTAGCCTTACCTGTCTGTTGACGCCGGAGTCGGACTGAATTAGGAGCTTCTTTACGGTCCGGAGAGTCCACCGGGTACCGGTCATAGTCCGCGAACACCCGGAGCTTCACCTCAAATGTCTTCACGTCCTGGACAAACAACACGGTCTCTGATAGCGAAGAGTAGCTCTTGATGTCAGAGCTTCAGCTTCAGAGCAAGCGCCATTTCCAGTGGAAAAAAAATTCTCGCGAGAGGAGAGACGCACTTTCCAAAGTCCCGCTCAAGTCACAGCACGACAACGCGAGAGGAGAGACGCACTTTCCAAAGTCCCGCTCACGTTAGCCGCGTCACAACAAGACAACGCGAGGGGAGAGACGCACTTCACCAAAGTCCCTCCCCCGTCTCTTGATTGGCCGAGGCGGAAGCAGAGTGAGTCCTCCTCACCGCTCAGATAGCGGCCAAACGATCCAGCAGGGGGCGCTGCACAACAGTTCAGAACCTGACAATACACCACGAGATGTTTGTTTTATTTTATAAGGCTACAGCTTAGACGGCTTTATGTGTGTCGGAGTTTAGACACACACCCAAAAGCCTCTGCAGGTATCTTTCTCTCTACTGTAGAGAAAGACACAGTGGACGTAAAAATCAATTAGAAACATTTGTAAGTGTACACTTTTATTAAAACCTACACGTTATACAATTATAACCCTACTAGATGGGATTTATTTGGCTGACAGCAGTTGGTGGTCCAATATTGTTGTGCAATATTTTAAAAACTCAGTTTTTAGTTTCAAGGAAACGACTAATTCATGTAAAGCAATGTTGGTCCAATCCGTGTTAATTGAATAGTAGAGATGAGTCTTCTGGGCGAGGCGTGGCCAGGTAGGCTTCAGGGGGCGTGGCCAGGAAAGGTGTAGCCTGCAGGGGGCGGAGCCTCGAACAAAACAAGTTTCGCTGAAACTTAATTTTTAACTTTGTTTTCATTAAATAAAGGAAGGGCATCGGTCTTCTTCGGAGCACACACCCGCATGTTACCTTTCACTTTTTAAGAATCACAGGTATAATGAAAACGAAGTAATTAGGTCCTATTAATCTACTACTCGGTAGTAGTAGTAACAGGTGGTTAACTCACATTCCTTCCCGTCTATTATAAATTTTTTTAGTTTTGTCAGAAGGGAGAATGGCAGACAGGAGTAGACACCCGGAGGATGATGGTTATACCGACCGTAGGAAGAGGGACGCCACACACGAAACACCGAAATCTGAGTTCGACAGAGACCGAACCGGGAGAGAGTTCCACGGGTCCGACGTGCCCCATGCTGACAGACACGGCCGAGACGAAGCACCCTCGAGAGGGTAAGACCCTCCTGGTGCTGAAAACTCATACAGATCAGTTCGATGTGTCTAGTCTTAATCTCGTATTGCATACATTTATATTATTTCTCATCAAACGTGTTGTTTCTTGCAGCTCTCAGGAGACTCCAGTCTTTCCTTTTAAAGAAGAGTATGACGACCACAGACAGGCGCTCTACAACCTCAGATACATCTTATCCAGCAGAGGCGAGTGGACCTTCCGTGAATAATGCTGGCAGGATTGTATCATAAAGTTAGGCCATAGGACATTTGAACTTTAAAATAGACGTGTTTAACTATTTAATACGACAATACGTCCAACAACATTCTTGATAAATCAAAACTAGGTAAATTGGTCTTCTTGGTATGAACAATATAAATCAAGATACTTGTATTGAGCAGGAGTTTAAATATATATTCCCTTTCAGAAAGACATCAAACCTGGTTCCATTCCTTGTCTGTAAAATCCTTTATTTTCTATTTTACTAATAGTAAGCCTCCAAAATGTTCCTCCTAGGGTTCACCTAGCTATCTTTGTTGTGTACAGGGAATGGGTTAACCTAGTGATTGTCAGTGCTTGGCGCTTGGTTCTATGAACATCCTTACTGTACCGACAGAGATATATTGTCGTTTCTCTTTCTCCTGACAAATGTACTTATTGTAAGTGGCTTTGGATAAAAGCGTCCGCTAAACACCCTCAATGTAAACGTAAACCCCTTCCCCACCCGCTGCTCTCCCGGTCCAGGTCTGTGCCAAATCCTGGAGGTCTTCGTGAACCTGCTGCTGGTCATCTGTGCAGGGGTCCCCTACAGCAACAAAGGGGGCTACGTGGACCTAGCGAGCCTGGGCTCCCTGTACCACTACTACTACGGCGGCGCCAACGCCTTCACCGGGACGGACATCGCCCGCGTGCAGGAGCTGGACGTGATGTTCCACCAGCTGAAGACGCCCCCCTACGCCTTCACCATGGCCTGCGGGGGGGCCCTGATGGCCTACGCGTGCGGCCTGCTCGCTCTGGGGGTGTTCCGGATGTTCTACCGCTGCCCCCCCCTGCTGCTGGGCGAGGCCCTGCTGAATGCCCTCATCGGGCTGGGCTACATCCCCTCCCTGGCCTTCTACTTCATCAAGCTGAAGGAGACGTACGACAGCCCGGTGTGTAAGGAGAGGGAGAGGATGTACGCCAGCAAGGGCCACGAGGGCTTCAAGTGCCAGTACAACGGGGCCGATATCGCGGGGGGGCTCTTCGGGGTTCTGGGCGTGGTGGTCTTCCCCGTAGGAGCGGTGTTGGCCATCCGGGCGTTCAGGTCGGTACGGCAGAGGAGACGCTCGAAGGAGTTAAGGGATGGCCCCCGACCGGAGGAGAGAGGTAACTACGTCTGAGGAGATGGAGAGGAGAGGAGAGGAGAGGAAGGGAGAGGAGAGGAGAGGAAGGGAGAGGAGAGGAGAGGAGAGGAGAGGAGAGGAGAGGAGAGGAGATGAGAGGAGAGGAGGTGCTCTGGAGGAGAGGAGAGGAGATGAGAGGAGAGGAGGTGCTCTGGAGGAGAGGAGAGAAGATGAGAGGAGAGGAGGTGCTCTGGAGGAGAGGAGGTGCTCTGGAGGAGAGGAGAGGAGAGGAGATGAGAGGAGAGGAGGTGCTCTGGAGGAGAGGAGAGGAGAGAAGATGAGAGGAGAGGAGGTGCTCTGGAGGAGAGGAGAGGAGAGGAGAGGAGAGGAGGTGCTCTGGAGGAGAGGTCACCACGTCTGAGACGCAGTACTGAGAAGGAGGAGAGTGGAGGTTGTTACAGAGAACAAAGCGCACACAGATCAACACCATTATGCATCTATTTTAAATTGTAATAACTTTCTTAGTTCATGTTTTATAATTCAATTTTATGTTTGTTAATTGCTGTTGTTGTGGTATCGGTGCCGTTTCTGAGCCCTTCCTTATGTTACTGTTCATTATGTTTACTGTGACGTCCCTGGTGAATCAATTCTTTAAGAGTTTTATGATTGATCTGGAGAGTAAATCCTTTCTCACACAACAGAATCGATAATGCTGAAGGGAAAAATGCAGGGACTTTTTAATAGTTATTTTGTTAATAAACATTGCCACCTTATTAAGTCCTTGTCAACCTTCTTTTGGAACGTCAAATCCAATATTCCGAATCACACGTTGGGAATGACTACAGGGTAATCAAAAAAGGAATTCTGTATACACAATGAAGGTATTTCATGCTGCATGTATTTGTATTACTTGGCTTAAATGTAAAGCCTTATCTACGTAATACAGCCTTCTAAAAGTGAAGGATGGCAGCATCCAATACATCACCTTCAATGAGGTATAGCTGAAACTGCAATTTATTCACCATAGAAATTGTACCTTCATGCTGGAATGAAACAGAGTACACTTATCAGAAGAAAACAGCAGACTGCTCAGTATGACAGGTGGTTCATGTTTTAATGCTTCACAAGAAACAAAGGTGGAATGTGCCGATGTAGATGCATTGATCTGACTAACTAAGGCTTTTTTGGTCGTACATGTCATTCCCCATCCAGACATGTTCTGAATGCTGCAGCTAAGCAACGTAGCATATAGAACTCTTCATTGGCAAAGTGTGACTCGTCTTTCAAGACTGCTGCTCAGAAACCAAACATGGCAGACGATGCAACCTTCTTTACACACACACGTGCACTGACATGAGCACACACACACACACACACACACACACACACACACACACACACACACACACACACACACACAAACGTACGTACATACACATAGATATGACATGCACACCATAATTCACTTTTTCTTATCTTAAGAAGTATAAGAAATATATATTTTATGTTGTAGGTAAGGTAGCGCAAAACAAAATACATACATAGAGATGACAATTTGCATATTTATGTAAGGGAACTCCCATTCTCAGTGGCGCACAATATCAGGTCAAATAAAACAAGTCCTTTCTTTCGGCATTTACTAAGGTTTGCAGTGAAGGAAATGCAATGAAAGTGAAAATGTTCGAGGTGTGCAAATGTGTGCAAAGTCACTCCACGGTGGAAGGACCCTGGCAGAACGAATGCAACTCATGTGTGAGAACGTATCTCATAGGTAGGGAATTGTTCTTACAAACTCATGTTTCCTGCAGGAAGGCGCTCTTGTGAATCACTACTACGTGGTATTGTGCTTCGTTGTCTCGAAGCAACATGAGAAGCGCCGCCCTCCTCGTCATATGATGCTGTCTTTGTTTATTGGTAGCGGTCATTTGATACCAACGGATTCACAAGTGTTGATCCCCAACATATAGTACACACCTGCTAAACTCTCAGGTTCCTCCTTTTCTTCCTATTCCCCTATTACTACCAGCATATCTAAAAAAAGATACACACCGACCAAGTTTGCACTGAGTTTCTTTGAAAAGTTACCCCATTGTAACAGTGAAACAGCTTCGTGAAAGAGTTCCAGAATGAAACTGTGACATGGCTCAGGAAAACCATCCTAACTTTGATTAACTCGCTGCTGAGAATCCCTTACACATAGTTCACTCATGTTTTCTCAATAAATGTATTAATTTTGATATAGATTCTGTTATGATTTGATTAATCAGCACACAATATAAATTGCAAACAAATAGCACAACTTTGAGCGATTTCTAAACCCAGATTGTGTTAACAATATTCGGTTCCATAGGTTCATAAAAATGGTCTCTTCATATGAATCCCGCATTGGCTACATTCTCTTTAAAAGGACATGATATGTTCAGCAGAGACTGTGCATATTAGGAAATTAACACAACATTGATAAATATATACATGACTTTGAATATAATCCTTTTTTTCGAAATACAAAGTGCTTTGAACAGTGTGAAATATATTTTTTTGAGGATGCTTTGAAATTAAAAATTAATAAGGCTTAAGGACCCAGTCCTAGTTAGATAAATTGTTGTCATAAGGTGGAAAGATGAGAGACAAATACTAAAATAATAATTCATAATGTAATGTAAGGTAAGTGGACTATTTACATTATTGTTTGAAACCTCCAGCCGACAACAACAGAACGCTAAGGCCACTACTCTACGATTTTGTACTGGCAAATTAAAATGTGTATCGGTAAGTAATCAACAGTATTTGGCACGATTGAGCTGTTAAGCAATGGTATGTCCCCACTAATGTAGGTAGTAAAGTCATTATAGTTGGTAATAGGTTGCCAATATGCTTGGTAAGATATTCCCTCAGGACTTAAGTATAGTATGGTTGACATCTAAGTACATGCAGAGAGTTATCAGCAACTAACTCAAATAGACGTAATACTAGTGTCAGAACATCACACCTTTCATAAGAAGAGTATCAGTTCTATAACAGATGGCTGTCAGCAGGTTAGATCTGAAGTAGCAGTTTACAGTATCGATCGGTTGGTTTGAGCCCCTCTGGTCGACGCGAACCCTGCTACCCTCACCTGTCCTCTGAAACGAAGGAACCTCTCACCAGAAAACAGACGTGGCTCTTTGGAACACGTGTAAAACAGCCCAGCATGACGATGAACCAAAATAAACTCATTCCACGACTGCAGCTCCTGTCAGTTCCTTACTAGTATCTCAGCCATGGATCGACTCTAACTTATATGCAGTGCTTCTGTGTTTTTAATGAGTGAGGTACCAATATTAAGATGTTACTTGTTTGTCACTCATTAGTAGTTAATTACTCTGTACACCTCTGACACACTGTTGGGGCGGTCTCAAGGTGGCCCACACACGTCGATCTGTGTGAAGGGAGATCTCACCAGATCTGAAGAGGCACATGTAAAATACTATTGTTCTTCTCTCGCTCAACAGTAATGAAACACCTGGCTATCCGCCGAGAGGTGCTGTGAAAGCACTACACCTACTTCTATCCATATCTTAAAAACATCAGCATTGTTATCCCATGGTACCAGAGTTGATGGTGAATAAAGATTTCAGTTCCACTCCCCCACCTGAATTGGTGGGGGGGTGGAACAGGTTTCAGTACTCTTAAAGCTATGACTCACTCTGCCTGTGAACTCCAGTTGTAAATATATGTTCCTCACACCCAAGAATAACTTAATGTATTCTTCACTAATCAACACCTTTATCACACACTACATTTTTTTCAAATTTACGTTGGATTTATAGAACTCAATGTATACAGATATTTGTTTTAATCTCTTGTCTGTGTTTTGGCTGCTTGATTGAAACTCCACCTGGATTATTTGATTCAGAGCTGAATGCTGAAACCATCTCTGGCACCTTTTGTCATTACAGATGACTTGACTTAGTCCAATAAATTAAAAAAAAAAAAAAAAAGCTATTTATTCTTCTATTTCTGTTATTTGATGAATTGGTTAATTTTTTACACTTTTGCATTTGTAAATGTTTCTGTTCAACCAATGTGTGCAATTATTTTAACTTAATATTTAGTTTTACCTCTTCATGTTCTGGTTAAAACCTTCCGTTGCATCGTGTTGTTCTAAGTGTTCCATCCACCAACAGCACCCATATACTCTCTCGTATGTCAACCTCACCCAGTCACTCTCTCGTGCAAATTTCCTTGGCAATACAATAATTCTAATTCTGATTATGAGGTGAAGAGTTACTTTGCAGAACTGAGAGACCAGAAACCCCCATCAAGGCTTTAAGGGCTCTTCTGTCTGACCCTCACTGCTGTACCTGGTGTGTGTCCAGGGCCGTCGGACTGCGGGGACAAAGGGGACAGTTGTGGGGGGGCCCAAGGCAGAGGGGGGGCCCATGACAAAAAAACAAAAACATTTTTTTATTTTTTTTACCTTTTGGCCAGTCCCCCCCCCCCGTCAACAATCGCCCCGGACCCCCCCCCCCCCGGTCAACAATCGCTCCGGACCCCCCCCCCCCCCCCCCGTCAACAATCGCCCCGGACCCCCCCCCCCCCCGTCAACAATCGCCCCGGACCCCCCCCCCACGGTCAACAATCGCTCCGGACCCCCCCCCCACGGTCAACAACCTGGCGCAGGGGGGCCCATCAGTACCTATAGTATAGGGGCCCAGGATTTGGTGCTACGGCCCTGTGTGTGTCGACCAGTATACAGTCAGAACATCGTTCCTCTGCTGCCACAAGACGAGGCGGGAAGCTCTGGAGAACAAAGTCCAGTGTTGGACCGGCCATGTAACGCTTTTGAGCCTCTGCGGTAGGCACTTTATCCTCTCCTCTCCGGTCCTGCGTCCCTTGGGGAAGGACGTTCCAGGACAACAACGTGTGTTTTGTTTACGCGCCATAAACTTACTTTACAAGTAAAGGGAAATGTTGCTGATATTTTTTGCTATGTTTGATCAATGTACCCAAGAGTCGAACGTGTCCTGTAAGGATGTCCCACTCTCTCTATATATATATAATATAGCCAGCCTTCTTTCCACAATGGACCTTCAAGAAAAGTGGTGGACGCCACTTCAACACGTTCTAGTTCTTTAACCTATTTCCTGTCGCCGCTGCCGTTGTGAGTCGAGCTCCCAGCAGACGCTCCTCTGCCCTGCAGTCCCCCCGGCGGCCGCTAGAGGGGGCTGTGGGACCGTCCCTCTAGAGCGCCGTGTCGTACACCTCCTGCCGAGCGGGGCCGGCCAGCGGCACCAGGCCGGGGGCCCGGGCGCGGGGGGGGTCCCAGACCGGGTCCCTGGTGGCGGGGGCCGTGGAGGGGCCCGGAGCCCCCGGCACCACGGAGCCCTGGGCCCTCAGCTGCTCGCGGACCGCCTGCTCCAGGCCCGGGGGCACCACCAGCTGGTCCTCGGGGTCCAGCTGGGCCGGGGCGGTGAAGTAGCCCGACTTCTTCCTGGGGGCCTCCAGGGCCACCTCGATGAGGTTGTGGCTGTCCTGGGGGGCCACCACCGAGCCGTTGGGCAGCTTCTTGGCCCCAAGACTGGAGGCGGAGGGGGACTTCTTCAGGCCGGCCCCCCCCCGGCCGCACACGGCCAGCAGGCAGCCGTTGGTGGCCGACACCACCACGCTGTTCTGCCGCCGCACCTTCCCCCGCTGGGCGGAGCGCTCCGCGGCCCCCGGCCGCAGCTGGAAGGCGCAGCAGTGGATGTCCACCTCCACCTCCAGCCGGCGGCCGTTGGAGGTCACCCCGTCCAGCGGCCCCTCGTCGTCGCTGTCCAGCCCGTTGTCCGAGAGCCCGCCGGGGAAGAGCGCCGCGCTGGGGGGGGGCTGGCGCTGGAACAGCAGGGGGCCGCCGCCGCCGCCGCCGCCGCCACCGCCACCGCTGGGCCCCCTGGCCGGGCCCCCCGGGGACCCTCCCTCCTGTGGGGGGGCCGGGTGCAGGCTGCAGAGCCTCTCAGGCCGCGCCGCGGGGGGACCGGGCGGAGGCAGCTCCTGGGGGTCCGCCTCGCCGCCCGGCTCCGAGGTCCGAGGCTCTGAGACGCCGCCACCGCCGCCGCCAACGCTGCCGCCGCCGCCGGGGTGAGGGGCGGGCGGGCCCTCGGCCCCCGGGGTCATCGGCGTGGAGGACCCCAGCGGGGGGGGCGGGGGGGCTGGCCGGGTGGCGCCGTCGGCGGCGGCGGGGGGTTGCGGGCGGCAGCAGGTGCAGCTGTCCTCCCCGAGGTTCAGCGCCACCACCAGCGCCCCCAAGTTGTCCCGGCAGCCGTAGCTCTGCGCCAGCGAGCACAGCTTCCTGGCGGCGGCGGCGGGGTCCGCGGCGGTCTGCGCCGTGCGGACCGCCTCCCGGGGCGAGACCCTCTGGAAGAGCGCGCGGTTGCCCAGGATGAGGAAGCAGTCCTGGGAGCAGAGGCGCTCGGTGTGCACCCAGGGGTCCGGCAGCACCCAGGGGGAGAGGTAGGAGCAGCCTAGCAGGCGGGAGCAGCCCGTCACCCCGCTCACCTTGTTGTCCTGCGGGGGAACAGAGCACAGTCCGTATTATCGGCCGATATTAGGCATTTTTCAAACTATTCGGTATCGGCATTTATAATGGCCGATAAATGAATATTTAAAAAAAAGTTTGTCCACCAGAGGGCGCTCTAACGCCCCAAACCCGCTGATTCAGCCAGAGCCGGAGCCCGACGGAGATCGACGGAGATCATCGGTGTTGTTCATGTGTGCAAGTGTGTTCATGGTAAGTTGGCAACTGTCAATAACAATTAAAAGAACATCCCCATCAATTCTCTAAAGTCGATAAGCATGACTTAATTCATGACTACCATGTCCAGTTTTGCTGTTGTTACGTGTTAGCTGAGAGTGAAAAGGATTTAAAGGATAACTACAAATAACCAATGTTAGGGAAATCTGTTTTGTTGCGCGTTTCTTGATTTTTTTATATACATATCGGCCGATATATCGGCATATCGGATTTTTAAATCACAAAATATTTGTATCGGTATCGGCCTTAAAAATCCTATATCGGTCGGGCTCCGTACCAGGGCAGCCTCCGATTGGCTTGCGGGGCACAACGCGCGACCCGTTACCTCGGTGATGATGGACTTGCCGTTCTTCACCCTCTCCATCTCCTCGGGGCAGCTCTCCAACGTGAGGACCTTGGAGAGGACTAGGGGCCGGCCGTCGCGGCACAGCACGGCCTGGCAGCTGCCCACGTTGGCCACGGTCAGCCGCAGGTGGCCCCCCCCGGGGTCCGAGGGCTCGCGGTGGATGTAACAGAGCAGGGCAGAGGCCCCCAGCTTCTGGCCCGCCATGCCCAGCTTCCTGTAGCCGGAACAGCCAACAGGGTCGGTACCACCGTCACATTCAGACGCTTTCACCCAGAGCCACTCACAATATCTGATTGACTCTGTTTGGCTTCGCGTCATGCCACAAGAGTGGCCCATCCCACACAGGATCACAAGACACCGATATAACTACACAAAGAGTGTAGTACATGCACAATCGCAATACACTATACGATACACACAATACGTACATTACAAAAAAAATACATTAGGCAGGAAGTACATTTTTACAGTACTTTTTTAAAGTACAGTAAGGATGCTCGTAGAATTAAGTGCCAAGTAACAATCACTAGGTTAACCCATTCCCCGTGTATAACAGACACAGCTAGGGTAAGACGCTACACAATGCATACTATTTGAGCACTATGGTGAGTACTATCTTTATGATTAACACCGTGTGTTGTAACGCCGAGGTATGGAGCGATCCTGTCCCCGTTAGGCGGGGGCGTGTGCGTCTCCTCACCGGTGCGAGGTGAGGAAGGTGTTGCTCATGTACACGCGGTCCACGCTGGAGTGCTGCAGCTCCTCCGACAGCACGTCTCCCATGGTGCACTGCAGCAGGCGGGGCACTTCCTCGTTGCGGTCGCCGTCGAAGAGGCCGTAAACCGCGCCCAGCCCGTCTCCGAAGCGGTCCATGGCGAGAACGGACACACAGAGCCTGAACCAGAGAGAGAGGAGGTTAGCATCACTACTGAGGCTAGACGTACGGTCACAGAACGGACACACAGAGCCTGAACCAGAGAGAGAGAGGTTACCATCTCTGCTGAGGCTAGACGTACGGTCACAGAACAGACACACACAGCCTGAGCCAGAGAGGGGGTTACCATCTTCTACTAAGGCTAGACGTATGGTACATATATTTATGCACACACACACACACACACACGCATATGCACACAAACACACACAGGCACACACACACACACACAGGCACACACACACACACACACACACACACACACAGAAAGCAAGGGCTCGGAACTCAATTGTGTGTGCACATGTATTGTTATTATTTTTATCTTATTGTTGTCGTGCTGTCCTGTTTAGTGCGCGCCCTTGACACTGCAGGATGACCTTGAGGATGAGCCAGGCGCTGTATGAATCAAAGGGTTACTCTGTTATCGTCGTTAGTGCAGAGCTCACTTGTTCCTCTGGCCGCTGGTCTCTGAGTAGCCGTGGCTCCACAGGGCAGGGGCCCCCCCGGCCCCCCCCCCGGCCCCCCCCGCCGCCCTCTGGTCCAGCTTCAGGGTGGTGATGTGGCTGCACACGGACACAGTGGGGGCCATGGTCAACCTGAAGCCTTAATCAGAGAGGTGGGAGGGGGGGGGGGGGTTGTAGTGGTCCTGGGGTGTGTGATGTAGTGGTCCTGGGGGGGGGGGGGGGTGTTGTGGTGGTCCTGTGATGTGTGTGTGTGATGTAGTGGTGGGGGTGTTCCTCACCTGAAGAGGTTGAGGGTCTTGGGCTCCAGAACCAGGCTGCTGTTCCCCGTCAGGTCCAGCTCCTGGAGGGAGGGGGGCAGCGGGTCGGACAACACCACCTCACTCAGCTCGTTACCACTCAGGTCCACGTACTGCGCACACACAAGGAGACACACACACACACAGAGACACAAACACACAGAGACACACACACACAGACACACACACACACACAGAGACACACACACACAGAGACACACACACACACACACACAGAGACACACACACACAGAGACACACACACGCACACGCACACAGACAGAGACACACACACACACACACACACACACACACACACACAGAGACACACACACACACAGAGACACACACACACAGAGACACACACACGCACACAGACAGAGACACACACACACACACACGGAGACACATATGTGCACGCACACACACACACACACACACACACACACACACACACACACACACACACACACACACACACACACACACACACACACACACACAAGCCAATTATTATTTGTGAATTCGTCAGGGATTGAGGGGTTCAAGTAAAGAATCCAACCCGTGGGGTTGGCTGGTCACGGTTAGGGGGGGCATGTATCGGTCGGTTCATTTGCCTCACAGATTTCGGACAGAATGTAATGCGCTAGAAATAAACATAAAATATAGTTATGGCTGACCCAGCAGGGCTCGAGACTAACATCTACTGGTGCCACTGGGGCCACTAACCTTTGTATTTGGTAGCACCCGAAAAGATTTGGTTGCACTCTGTTTCCAGCTGCTTTGTCTATTAACTAGTCACGCGTCTAACTCAGGAGGCGTTGGGTCGCCACTTCAGCCCTGACGAAGAGCTGATGGTGGAGGAGACACTGGAGAGCCTGGAGGACCTGCTTCACATGAGCCTCCTCCTCGCGGGACAAGACGAGCATAACGAACCGGTTCAAGAGGTCTCTGAACACGTTGTCCACCGCCTGACCCTGAATCCCCGCTGGAGCATGGGTGAGGCCTAGAGGCATCACGAGGGACTCGTACAGACCGCTGGGAGCGTAGGGCGGCCTTCCACTCATCTGCCGCCCTTCTCCTCACCAGATGATCGTTCTTTCTGAGGGAGGCTGAGTGCGGTGAGTCTCTCTGCTCAGCCACCGATCACCCGAGGCATTAGCTGCTAATGGCTCAGGCAAGGGAACCCGATGAAGTCCCTGAGCTAACCCCCAATCCATAAAGCCCTCATCAGCCCAAGAGTGGACCAACCCCGGGGGGAGTCAGGCAGTGGAGGAGGTACCGAGCTGAGCCTGAGAGAGATGAACAGAGGTTCACCGGAGCCCTCCTCTTCACAGGTGTGAGGGGCAGCAGACTGCCCTCTCTGGACGGGAGGAAGAACAAGATCTCTCTCTCTCTGTCTCTCGCTCTCTCTCCGAACTCTCTCTGAACCGAAGCATGAATTTTGTGAACCGTTCCACCCCTACAATCCATACAAACATACACACACTACCAACAACACACTCTGCTTGTTCACGCGTGTGTTCACACGCGTATGCGTACATGTGTACGTGTTCGATGGTGTGACGTCTGAGGGGAGATGCTGACCTTGATCTCGGGCAGGCTGAGGATCTCGGGGAAGGTGCTGAGGAGGTTGCTATGGGCGACCAGCGTGTGCAGCCTGGGGCAGCGGGCCACGGTGGAAGGGATGCTCCTCAGACGGTTCCCGCTCAGGTTCAGCTCCTCCAGCTGCTCCAGCCTGCTTAGCTTACTGCCACACACAGACAGACAGGAGTCAATCCAGGGGCCCGTCCCCAGGGGGCAGACAGAGGGGCCAACACCAGGGTAACCCCACGGAGCCAGACCCAGGCTACAGCACGGGAGGGCGGCATGTGGCTGAGGAGGTACAGCGGGTTGCTAGTTGGATCCCCGGAGTGTCGAGGTGTCCCTGAGCAAGGCATCGCACCCTGACTGCTCCTGACGAGCTGGCTGTCGCCCTGCGTGGCTGACTCGGTGTCAGTGTGTGAATGTGTGCTTGAATGGGTGAGTGTTAGGAAATATTGTACAGCGCTTTGAGTGGCCAGTGGTTAGAAAAGCACGGTATAAATGCAGTATATTTACCATTTACTCTGCCTGGTTTACCAGTTCAATGCCCACGTGTGGCTACAGAGGGCGGTTAGTGTAGCAGTGCAACAGGTTTGGTGTGGGTTAGTTATAGACAGATTCTAGATCTGGCTTTCTGACTAGAACCTGTGTTTGGGAGAGGCTGCAAGTTTTCCTTAAACGATCCGATCATCAGTCGGCCTCCCTGCGATTTAAAGCAGGAGGCCGGTCATCGTTAGTAAACCAGCTCATTAAAAAGGAAACCCGTTTACTGATGAAAGCGTCTTTAGAGCACCTGGCGGGGAAGGAGAGCAGCTGGTTGTAGGCGAGGTGGAGGACCCGGAGACGCGGGTGGCCCACCAGCAGTCCCCCCACACTCTCGCTCAGGTTGTTTCCTGTCAGGTACAACTCCTGGAGCGTGCTGAGGCTCTCCTCTGATTGGCTGCTGGGAGGGATCGTCTCCAGCGTATTGGCTGACACGTTTAGGTATTTCAAGCTGAGATAGAGGAAAAGAAAAGAGAGAAAGAGTTGGGATTAGTTAGAGAGTGGGAGAGTTGGTGTGAGGTTGAATTTTAGGAGAAGGCTTTACAGTATTAATGCTTAAGGCATAGTTTAAATAGGACATACTAGTGTAGTAGTGTCCTTAAAAGATTGGATGATTTGAACGTTTGAACTTTTCTAAACACTATTGTGGTTTGCCTTCATTATTAATTAAATTAAGGTCTCCTGTAAAACACGGTAGAATTGTTTCCCTATTCAGGTCTCCACTGTGAATCCTTAGAAAGTCGTACAGATAGAGAAACCTCCTATAGAGACTAGTGATCAGTGGTGAGGACCATTGAAGGCTGCCACTACATTAGAGGACCGTAGCTTCTGATCCTAATGGACGAGGATGGGATCTCCCAGCCGCAAACAACAGGGAGCCTAAAGCTCATGTTACTGCCTTCCACAAGCCAGCGTTCAACATTCATTATCCGATTCAGCACAGACACACACACAGTTCAGCAACATCAGTTTGCTCTGTCATTTCTGAAGCTGAGAAAGAAAATTATACGTATATAAATATAATATAAAACTATAATTACACGTAGTGGGGGAGGAGGAGAAACACAGGGAGGAGGAGGAGGAGGAGGAGGAGGAGGAGGAGGAGGAGGAGGAGGAGGAGGAACAGGGAGGAGGAGGAGGGGGAGGATGAGGAAGAACAGAGATGAGGAGGAGGAGGAGGAGGAGGAACCGGGATGAGGAGGAGGAGGAACAGGGAGGAAGAGGCCTACTTCAGGGCCTTGCAGAAGAGGCTGTGGGGCAGCCTGCTGAGCCGGTTGTGCTGGAGGTCCAGCGCCTCCAGGGGGACGTGGTCCAGCAGCTCAGGGAGCGCCTGCAGGAGGTTGTTCCCCGCCAGCAGCCTCCTCAGACTCATGCTGTTCAGTAACCTGTCAGAGGCCCACGGTCAGAGGGAAGAGCACCTCCACTCCAGAGCTCAGTGCACACCCTCGTGCACAACTGACCTAGACTTAATAATGTTACATGATATTTTGTTTATTCACGGTTAATACACTTTTGACCCCTTCACCCAGACAGAGAGATCTTGGTTTTAATGAGCAGGTAGGGGTTAGGGATCTAGATCAGGGATTGCTGCCGGCAGGCCGCAGACGGTGAACCCGGAACCTTTGGGCTGAGTCTATCCTCCTCTTTAGGTTATTAGTGGTGGATGTGAGTGGATATGGCTGATCACCCCTGCACCCTTTGGGCCTCAATGACCAACCAGTTTCAGCTCTGAGTCCCAGTGGCCCCTACCTGTTCAGCCTACTGAACAATGTGGACATACCAAAGCCTGTTTAACAGACAGAGACTGACTGGGACAGACTGGGACTGACTGGGACTGACTGGGACTGACTGGGACAGACTGGGACAGACTGGGACTGACTGGGACTGACTGGGACTGACTGGGACTGACTGGGACAGACTGGGACTGACTGGGACTGACTGGGACTGACTACATTTGGACTGGGTTGTCTCATTATGATGACTGATCTACTGGTTATTGGGTGGTTATTTGTGCCAACGTCAGTCGTGCCACCTCTGATGACTGAACGCAGGTGTTTGTAAACCTGCAGCCCTCAGGTCCACCTTCTGCCCTCCAGCACAATCCAATACTAATGACTGTGCAGAGGTAGGGGGTCCTGATAGAGACTGTGCAGAGGTAGGGGGTCCTGATAGAGACTGTGCAGAGGTAGGGGGTCCTGATAGAGACTGTGCAGAGGTAGGGGGTCCTGATAGAGACTGTGCAGAGGTTGGGGGTCCTGATAGAGACTGTGCAGGGGTAGGGGGTCCTGATAGAGACTGTGCAGAGGTAGGGGGTCCTGATAGAGACTGTGCAGAGGTAGGGCGTCCTGATAGAGACTGTGCAGAGGTAGGGGGTCCTGATAGAGACTGTGCAGAGGTAGGGGGTCCTGATAGAGACTGTGCAGAGGTAGGGGGTCCTGATAGAGACTGTGCAGAGGTAGGGGGTCCTGATAGAGACTGTGCAGAGGTAGGGGGTCCTGATAGAGACTGTGCAGAGGTTAGGGGTCCTGATAGAGACTGTGCAGGGGTAGGGGGTCCTGATAGAGACTGTGCAGAGGTAGGGGGTCCTGATAGAGACTGTGCAGAGGTAGGGCGTCCTGATAGAGACTGTGCAGAGGTAGGGGGTCCTGATAGAGACTGTGCAGAGGTAGGGGGTCCTGATAGAGACTGTGCAGAGGTAGGGGGTCCTGATAGAGACTGTGCAGAGGTAGGGGGTCCTGATAGAGACTGTGCAGAGGTAGGGGGTCCTGATAGAGACTGTGCAGAGGTTGGGGGTCCTGATAGAGACTGTGCAGAGGTAGGGGGTCCTGATAGAGACTGTGCAGAGGTAGGGGGTCCTGATAGAGACTGTGCAGAGGTAGGGGGTCCTGATAGAGACTGTGCAGAGGTAGGGGGTCCTGATAGAGACTGTGCAGAGGTAGGGGGTCCTGATAGAGACTGTGCAGAGGTAGGGGGTCCTGATAGAGACTGTGCAGAGGTAGGGGGTCCTGATAGAGACTGTGCAGAGGTAGGGGGTCCTGATAGAGACTGTGCAGAGGTAGGGGGTCCTGATAGAGACTGTGCAGAGGTAGGGGGTCCTGATAGAGACTGTGCAGAGGTAGGGGGTCCTGATAGAGACTGTGCAGAGGTAGGGGGTCCTGATAGAGACTGCTGCTCTCGGAGCTCAAAGGTCGGAGCGGGAGGTCGCCCACCAAACACTGAAGTGTGATCGCACAACGGGCACCTGGACGGGAGTTCTGTCAGCGCGTTGTGGGCGATGTCCAGCACCTCCATCTTCCTGCTGTCACACACCCAGTCCGGAAGGTACTCCAACTGGTTCCTGCAAACGCACACACACACACACACACACACACACACACACAGAGACGCACGCACATACACACACATATACGGACACATACAAAGAAAGACACACATACCGACACACACACACAAACACACACGCACATACACAAACACATACGCAAACACAAGCACATACGCAAACACACACACGCACAAAAACACACACATGCACATAAACAAAAGCACACACACACACACACACACACACACACACACACACATACACTAAGAGCTGGGTCTTCATAAAGTCACAAGATACATCTATAATATAGTGGTTATAGGTTATAGGAATAACCACAACACCTACTTAGGAATTCAATACTCTTTTGAATTCATATACATTAAAGCACTTAAATGCAAACATTGTGGACGTTAAGTGTTACTCATAATGTTTTGCGTAATGCTCATGGTAAAGGCCCTCATAATGTCTCTGACACTGGGAATGTTTTGCCTGGGGGAAACTTCATACCTCTATTAAAATAAAACATGTGTTTCTAACCAATGGAGCCAGAACTCACCGTGATAGGTCCAAGTCGGTCAGCTGGTTGGGGACAGGATAGATGTTGACCATGTTGAGGCCTAAGAGCAGATGAAGATGTTTATCACTCCGATTTTGTCCGAAATATATTTCACCTGCCTCTGTTGAACAGTAACCAACGTCCTTCAGATGCAGTGAATGTTAAAGTTAAGTTAAGCTATCCTTTATCGTCCCCTTTTGGATGAAATTCTTCGTCTGTTTTTAACCCATCTGGGAGCCGGTGAACACATGGGGGCACAGCGGCCCAACCGGGGCAGTGGGCAGCCACAGTGCAGGGGTTTCAGGTGCCTTGCTCAAGGGGCACCTCATCCGTGGATAAGGACGTAAGAGAGTGCTACACTACTACCCCCCCCCCCACGTTATATTTTTTGCCTACCGGTCGGGATTCAAACCGGCCACCCTCAGCTTACTAGTCTCAACTCTTTAACCAGTAGGCCAAAGACGCCCCGTGTAGAACCCACTGGACCCGGCCCCTGGCCCCCCTGGCCCCCCTGGCCCCCCTGGCCCCCCTGGCCGCAGTGTTGCCAGATTGGGCCTGATTTCCTGCCCAATCTGGCAACCCTGGGTGCAGCGTGCTGCACCCAGGGTTGCCAGATTGGGCGGGAAATCGGGCCCAATCTGGCAACACTGCCTGGCCGTCCTGGCTGGGGGCCCCAGGCCCCACTGGCCCCGCTGGCTGGGGGCCCCACTGGCCCCCCCCTGGCTGAGGGCCCCTGCTCTGCTTGACTCACGGTTGCTGGCGGCCTGCAGCGTCCGGAGGCCGAGCCCGCTCAGGGTGAGTGTCTGCAGGCGGTTGCGCTGGCAGTGCAGCGTCTCCAGGCTGCCGAGGGGGCTCAGGTCCAGCGAGGCCAGGCCGTTGTCCCTCAGGTCCAGCTGGGTCACGTGACCTATGACCTCGGGGCTCTCGCTGGTCACCCAGCGCAGCCCGTTCAGACTGCAGGGGGAGAGCATACAGGTGTTCACTAGCAAGGTGGTTCTCAAGTGGGGGGGTACTTTGGAGTGCCGCAGGGGGGGGCACAGTTACTTAAAAAATAAGAAAAACGTGAATTATAAAAAAAAATCTCACCACAAGCAAGTCTCAGTTCTGAACGATAAAAAATATAAAATCGAGAAAAAGGACAAGTGGTTGAAATATAGATCTGAAATCACGGAACAGGAGAATCTGTGAAAGAGAAAGCGCGTCCAGAAACACCAAAATGTCGTTGGTTTCGGGGGGGGATGTATTGTCATGGGGTTCAGCTGTACATGCTCTGACTCTCCCCTGGTGTTGTGCTTCCTCTGTGGGGAGAATTAGCCAACAGTTCCATGAAGCAGAGGCCCACGTTTCTCACTAAATAAAGAGTATTTGCACCCTTTTAATGTTCATGTTTATGCACATACATTATTTATGTTCATTCCATTTTTCTTGTCTTATCAAATGTTTTGTGACAGTGAGGGGGCACTCGGCTGATAAATATTTCAGACGGGGTACACTAGCAGAAAAGGTTTGGGACGCACTGCACTGCGCTAGCATATCCACACACATACTGAGACGTGTGCGGGGTCAGGGAGGGGCTCTTTGCTCTGGGGGGGGGGATAGGGTTACAGGGACGTCCTAAAGGCTGAACTGTGGGGACCTTGGAAGATGTCACGGGGGTGGAGGGCCGAGCAAATCAAACGGACTCACCGCAGGTCCACATTCTTCACACGGATCATGGAGGCCAGAACACAGAGCTCCAGGCGCTCCACTCGGTTCCCCGCCATGCCCAGCCTCTCCAGCCCGCTGAGCCCCCGCAGCACCGCAGGGATCTGGGGGAAGTCGTTGAAGGAAAGGCCCAGGCTGCTCAGCTGGGACAGGCCTCCAAGCTCCTCCGGCAGGGAGCTCAGGTCGTTCCCCTCCAGAGAGAGAGTCTGTAGGCTGGGAGAGAGAGAGGGAGAGGGAGAGGGAGAGGGAGAGAGAGAGAGAGAGAGAGAGGGAGGCAGAGAGACAGAGAGAGAGAGAGAGAGAGAGAGAGAGAGAGAGAGAGAGAGAGAGAGAGAGAGAGAGAGAGAGACAGAGACAGAGACAGAGACAGAGAGAGGGAGAGGGATAAATAGGAGAGAGAGAGAGACAAAGAGAGAACGAGAGAGAGGGAGAGAGAGAGAGAGAGACAGAGACAAAGAGAGAACGAGAGAGAGGGAGAGAGAGAGAGAGACAGAGACGGAGAGAGAACGAGAGAGAGGGAGACAGAGAGAAGGAGAGAGAGAGAGACAGAGAGAGAGTGCAGAGGATGAGGATGAAGGAAGATAACTATTTGTTATATCTATTTGTCATTGTTTGAACAGCTTGCAGCATTCTGAGCACCATACTACATTATTAAAGTTGTGTCCGTAGTCTGAATCTGTAGTCTGTATCTGCAGTCTGTAGTCTATATCTGTCTGTAGTCTGTAGTCTGTATCGGTAATCAATATCTGTCTGTAGTCTGCATCTGTCTGTAGTCTGTATCTGTAATCTATATCTGTCTGTAGTCTGCATCTTTCTGTGCTCTGTCGTCTGTATCTGTCTGTAGCCTGTATCTGTGACCCACCTCTGCAGGTTTGCTATTTGCACAGAGACGGCCTTCAGGCCGTTGCAGGAGAGGTTGAGCTCTGTGAGGGTGAGGATCTCACAGACCACCTCGGGGAACACGCCCAGGCGGTTGTGGGACAGGTTCAGGCTCTTCAGCTGGCAGAACCTGGAGGAGGTAAGGAACATTATTCATGTGTTCATGAGTGTCCGTGTTCCTATCATGATTTCTTGATTATTTTGTGGGGTTTCTATGCCGAGCTGAATATGTGTAGAACAGGGACAGGGTCAGGGTTGGTCATCGTTGTGTCTGTGGGGCCCTTCACCTGGGCAGGTTGAGCAGTCCCCCCGGCCCCTGGGGGGTCATGAAGTTGTGTCTCAGGTTGAGGTGTGTGATGTCCTGGCTGTAGAACAGGTACTCCGGCACTGCCTCCAGGTTGTAGCAGGAGAGGTCCACCAAGCACACTGTCTGGGAGACCACCTGACACGCACACACGCGCACACACACATTGATCTACCTTTACTGTGCGTCACACCCGAAGTGAAGGCGCAGTGTGAATACATACAAAGTCAATGCAAAGACATGAACAGATGTGGATTTTCCATCGGCAACGCGGATGGCTAGAATGGCGCCTGAACTACTCATGGGAACGATGCAAATCTGTGATTTGCTCGGAAAGTTGAAATATTGGAACTTTTCTCGAAAGGAGTTAGTGGACACTGGACTGGAGATGAGATCAATTATCACGGCTCTTTTGGATATTGATTATGATCAGATATCGGCCAAGTACTGCCCTGCAAGCATTCTCCCTCTCTCTGTCTGAAATCTCTGCCTAAATACAACTTGGTACCGGTCCATTTGGAAGAAAAATACACATAAGCACGCAACCACACATACAGGCTCACACACACACACACACACACACACACACACACACACACACACACACACACACACACACACACACACACACACACACACACACACACACACACACACACACACACACACACACACACACACACACACACTGACACATTGTAGACGGAGGATAAATCTGCAGCTAACGGGATTCTGTGTTTCGGAGTGACGAGGGGAGAGGGCTTCCTGCTGCCCGCTGTCGGCCCGCCTCCCCAGACGCAGGAAGGACCTCAGGAAGGACCCCAGACACAATGGCCATTAATTAGGATATTAGAGACACACAGCAGCGGGCACAGCAGGCGTAACGGCCGAGGGCGGGTGGGCGGAGAGGAGACACCAACAGCACAAACACACATGGGATGTGTTTACCAGGGCCGTCTCGCATGCTTTCATACGAGTACCGTACACAACGGAGAGACAGACAGACAGACAGACAGACAGACAGACAGACAGACAGACAGACAGACAGACAGACAGACAGACAGACAGACAGACAGACAGACAGACAGACAGACAGACAGACAGACAGACAGACAGACAGACAGACAGACAGACAGACAGACAGACAGACAGACAGACAGACAGACAGACAGACAGACAGACAGACAGACAGAGAGAGAGAGAGAGAGAGAGAGAGAGAGAGAGAGAGAGAGAGAGAGAGAGAGAGAGAGAGAGAGAGAGAGAGAGAGAGAGAGAGAGAGAGAGAGAGAGAGGGAGAGAGAGAGAGAGAGAAGGAGAGAGACAGAGAGTCTTAAAAGTCTTCAGTGGAATAAACCTCCTGCGTCTCTCCGATGTCATCGACCACCACATCTCTCTGGGAGCTTACTTTGGACGCCTGGCGGTGCCACCGCTGGTAGTCTGCCAGGGAGTCGAAGTTGACGAAGTAGGTCTGGGCCTGGGGCCCAGCGGAGCTGAACATCAGGCAGTGCTGCCTCCTCCTCACCTCCTCCACCTCCACACCAACACAGAATCACAATCACTTTGATTTGATCACATCTTATTGTACAAGTACACTAAAGTACAAAACGTCTGCTTGGTTCCTCAACAGCCACAATTCAAGAGAAAGTTAATAATGATAAGTAAAAATAAAAATATGGAAAAATGATTAAAAAAATGGAACAAGGGGAACAACATTGCATGTCTTCAAACGAAAGATGACTCGCTGCAGGGTAACTCAAAATGAAATCGGTGCAGCATAATAGGAGCATAATAACTCTTTAGTATGCTACACGTGAACCTCCTAAGATGGCGCATTTTGATTGGTTTGCCATCTCGGGATATTGGGCATTATCCCATGATTGAGATCCCAAACTCTGGATACTGTTTTCAGCTCGCTTGACGGTCGTCTTCTCACGCTAATAAAAACAAATAAACCCTTAATAAAAAAAAATAATCCCGGCAAAAAGTGTTATCTCGTTTTTTTTTGGAGTGTTCACGTGTAGTATATACCAAAGCAATTATTCACCTCAGGCTCCGTGAAAAGTGGGGAATAGTTTCCCCGCTATTCCCTTCGCCTTCGGAGAATACCTGTTAGGTGTTCTCATCCTTCGTTCACCAAGCCTCTGCCTCACCTTCCCCCCAACCAGAGGCAGGATGTGCATCTTCCCCTCCTCGCGGTCTTTGACCGAGGCCACCGTCAGACAGGTGCCACAGAGGATGACCTGTCGCTCCGCCCACTTGTGCAGCTGGGTCTTCCCCTTCCGCACGCTGAACACGCCCCTCAACAGGGCGCGGTCTCGCTGGTCCACGTTCACCGGCCGCTCTGTGTGTGGGGGGGGGGGGGGGGGGGGGAGAGGTTAGAGGAGACACCGGCAAAAGAAAACCATTTATTCTGATATTATAAGACGTTTGACTGCGTGTCGATATCCCTCTGTTAACACAGATCTGACAGACGGATCTACACTCATGTACACGGTTAAAAGTGAAAACCCATCACAGAGGCTGACAGGGTATGAGGTCACGTGTGCGATGAGGTCATCAGGACGGACCTCGACGCCGTCGCCCTGCCAGCGCTGACGTCAGCTCCGAGACCCCATCGCCTCCCGAACCCCCCCGAGCCGTGTCCTCCGATGTACGGTACAGTATGTACGCTCTCCGCATGAGCTCATGGTCATCGCCTCTCAGTGGGCCTCAGCTTTGGAATCGGGGGATTAAGTTTCCCCTGACGTCACCAGAACAGAAACAGGTTCCTTATCACATCTGAGTTCAATTCCGCAAAATCACTGTGTCACAAAGCGGTGAGGAACACCAAATGAAACGAGACACGTCATTTAAAATGTTCCCTGGTTCTGTGACTGTACGTCCGTATCTGTCAGTGTATATATATGTAATTATATATATGCATAAATTAACCTCTGTTAATCCAGGTAGAGTATATTGATATTTAAACCCTTCTATGCCAGGGTGACCTGCCCAAGAAGGCAGCCTAGTCGGTAAAGGAGCCAGTAAAGGACGAGACATACAAGATGAGATCATTGAGTTTCAGTTCGCAGCTCCTCCAGTTGGACTCTGGGGCTCCACACCAGCTCAAAGCTTCCTGGTTCCGCTCAGTATGTCCGGTGTGACCGCTGGATGGGTTCGCCCGTTTGTCACCTCCCACCTCAAGCCCTTTCATCTCCATACGTAGCGGAGAAGCACCACCGTTTGACACCCCTCGAGGAGCAGAACCTAAAGCCCTCTTGACTTGGGTTTAACGGCTCTTCAGATCCTCTTTCTGATCCATCCCAGCTGAAGTGGCCTCTTATACATATTTATAGTTTTCTTTTATCACAGACACATATATTGGTAGAGGGTATTTTCTTTACCTTGACACGTTTCGACGGATATACTTCTTCTACACCGTCTCAGACGTCTCTTACCTGCCTGCTTGTTCCACAAGGGCACCCAAAGCCGGCTCAACTTTTAACAAGCAGAGGAACTCGTAGAGAACAAGTTGAACTTGTCAGGGCTGGTTAATCGATCTGTCTGATCCTCTGTCCTCTTTCAGAGACAGCCTGTACCGCAGCACAGAGGAGGCATTTATCACATCGATTCAGCCCCCCCTCCTTCTCTCCACTCCTCGTCTCTCCATCAACTCCTCCTTCTCGCCACTCCTCCTCTTCTCAATCCAGCCCTCGTTCTATCAACTCCTCGTCTCTCCATCCACCCCTCCTTCCATCAGCCACCCCTCCTTCTCTCCTTCTCTCCATCAATCCACCATTCATTCAATCAACAGCGTCTAAACCACTTCTGTTACTTTTGCTTCCAGACAACATTTTGCCTTTTACCAGCCTCCATTTATAAATATCAAAAAGCCACTAACAGGTAAACAACATTTTCGAACAAAGGTTGAAAAATCAAACCAGTGCAGACATCAGCGTGTATGGAAGAATACAAAGACGAATTACCATGAATATGTAATTATATTGATAGCATATCCTGGTAGGACTCACACAAAGAAGCACACACAAACAACTTTGTGGCAATTATCCATGCACATACAAAGGACCACACCGTCTGGGAGTTTAAACTGTCTTCTCTAACATCCGCTAAATTACTTCCTTGTCCCGATTCTACCGAGGAGAATTTAGTGTGCTGCTGCTCCAAATGTACACAACAGGTTTCTGTAGCCTTGGAACCAGAAGAATCTGAAGCTCGTGTTTCATCTGCTCTGCTCATATGAATCTGGTCCCCCTCCAGATCAGATGGATTCTCAGAAGACCCCGGCCTCGTTGGGCCAATCACAACGCTGTATCTTATATTGGGCAGGATTGATATATGGACTGATGATATGGACTGTGAAAAGGAACCGAGTTGCCTGACACATTTGTGAAATGGTCTGGCGATGTCAGGCTGGTTTTGCTTTGTTTTAGTTTAGTTTAGTTTTGAGGACTTGTATGGCGATTTACTGCCTTTTTGTCCATAAACTCATACTGACAGACGCACGTTGATTATAAAGATAAGTGTTATACTGCCATTGTTTACACTCGTTTGCGCTAAATGCCCTCCTGCAGGTCAGTTGCGAAGAAGTGACGAGGAAAAGACGAAGAATACTGGTGACGGATGTTTGAGTAAAGCCAGGGAGACAGTGATGAGGGTTTGATCGGCCTGGGTAAATAAAATACATTAAGTCCTTAACAAACACTCCGAAATCAAGGTCCCTACAGCCATTAGTTGCCAGGGAAACAAGACTTCCTTAGAATGATCAAAGTCCAATCTCACGGCTAGTTCTGATGACTCAGCAGAAAGCCCAACCCTGTGAGTGACAGGCCGGTTCTCCACGGAGCGCCCGAGCCCAGTGCCCACTCAGGGCAGAGCGCAGAGGGGGGCGATTGCGTAACATTTTGATGTTATTGCGATGGAAAATCCAAAGGAGCTCAGCCCCAGATGCCTCCGGCCCCGAACACGCTCGCTGACTCAAGCCAACCGAGGAACTGTTCATCAACCCGCTCACACTCTCTCCTTGGGGAGAAGACGGGGAACGGAAGAGGATTGACAAACATTTCATGCGCAAAAAGTGTCATAAAAAGGGGTGGGGGATAATATTACAAGCACCGCACGTTGTCAACATGTGTCAATTAGGGAATCAAGCGATTTGGGAAACTAAGTGATTAATTTTCCGCTTACATTTACATTTTACATTCAGGGCGTTTAGCAGACGCTTTTATCCAAAGTGACTTACAATAAGTACATTTGTCAGAAGAAATAGAAACATCAATATATCACTGTCGGTACAGTAAGGATGTTCATAGAACCAAGTGCCAAGCACTAACAATCACTAGGTTAACCCATTCCCCGTGTACAACAAAGATAGCTAGGGTAAGACGCTACACAATGCTAAGTACTATTTTTTTTTTTTCTTGATATGATCCACTGATGATCTGCTTTAGATGCCGTGGCTTCAGGGAGGTGAGGTGCAGACTGCGACACCATACTGCTGAAGACCCCATGGCCTGTACAGCTAGTTACAGACTGCTTTTTCATTACCCTGCCAGCTCAGGGGAAGACTAAGTCCAAATTTGGACCTTCACGCAAAACGTACGAGTCCGACCCTCCATGATGCCTCTTAGGGATAATATATTTCTAAAGATCCCCTCATCACTGGGTTTCATTGGGGGCATTCAGTTTAGACAGGAGAAAACATCTGTTGCTGACAGATGGGAGGTTAATAAAGCCTGGTTCTACCTCTGATTAAATAAAGTTCATATGAATAGAATATTTAAAAAAAGGTACATTTACACATGTGGGAAAGCAATGGTTTGAATTCAGTTAAATGTTATGTAATGATTTCTCTATTAAATTAATTAAATGGCTGTAATCACACATTTACATTTAGTCATTTAACACCTTTATCAAAATCGACTGACAGGAGAAGAAGGTTTGAAGCATACAGCCAATATGGAACTAACCAAGAGAAGATTGTGATAAGCTCATTATCGAGACTATACAAAGTGGCCAGTAGTAAGGGAGGACGATAAACCAGGTTAGCAGCAGTTACGTTTAATTATAGCTGTTTCCCGAGAGAGAAAGCTTTATTCGACAGCGAGGGTATTTGACAGATTCTAATTAGTGTCCTTTGAACACGGTTGGATTTCTGATTATCATCCTTTAACGTTACACAGATGTACACCTACAGATGTACACACAGCTTTTTATAATGAAGATAACGCCAAGACAATGCCATATGTATTTGATATCATTATTTTAGAGTGTAATTTAACCAAACCCCTTCCTGAGTCCCTACGATGTTTAGCAGAAGTACCATTACACTGAATCTATACCGGCCGGCCTCTGGCTCTGAACTGCAAGTCATGAATGAAGCTTGAGCACATGGCTGGTCTAATGTACCGCTGGCAAGGCGGGTTCCCAGGAGATCAATAACATATTAGCTGGCTAAACCAGCTCCCAGACTATGCACTGTACGTCCCTCGGCTGTTAAGAGCAGGAGCTGGACCGTCCTGAGGAGCTCAGAGAGGCTGGAGGGACGACTCAGAGACCTGAGCCAAGCCGCCCTCACATGGGGCTTGAAGAGAAGCCCAGTGGCCTCACAGCCTGCCCCCTCTCCCCCCTGTGACCCCGGGTAAAGCCCAGCCAGGGAACCAACAGCCCAGTGGCCTCACAGCCTCCCCCTCTCCCCCCTGTGACCCCGGGTAAAGCCCAGCCAGGAAACCCGGCCCCGGGGGACCGCTGTTTTCACGAGCCGAGTGCTTCATTAAATCTGCATTTGCCGATGCTTTGCTCTCTCCTCTCCGTCTGTCTGCCTCAGGTCTGCCCGGCAGGGGGGGCAGTCCAGGGCTACACTCAGAGACCTGGAGGAGGGTCGTCGGGTACCGTCGTCGGGTACCGTCGTCGGGTACCGTCGTCGGGTACCGTCGTAGGATACCGTAGGGTAAGGTAGGTCGTAGGGGTACCAGTACTAGGGTACCCTCAGAAGGTCAGGGTTAGTTGTTGAGGCCGAGCAGGCGTTGGAATTGCATTTTTAAGTATTTATTTATCATATTGTAGTAAGGTATAACAGCGAGGTTAGCATAGTGCCTCGTCACAAGGAGGTGGAAGCTCTTTCTCCTGTTCAGATGATACACAATGCTTCGTGCGACAGACCACGTCGGCCAAGGTACAGCCGGCCCTGGCCTGACCCTGGGAGAAAGACACTCAGCCTGCCACTGGGACCACCAGGGCCACAGACCCAGCAAACAACCAGTCTCAAACCCTCACATATCATCTTATTATTTCATGGTGAAACTTCCACAAAACTAATTTAGCTTTGCAGCAGCTCCACGTTTTAAGGAGAGATGCACACTCACACATTTATTCCCGACATGAGCAAGGCAAGAAATGAACAATTTGTGCACAGTCGTATGAGAAACATGACTGATGCTAGCGCTGATGGTTCGTGTTCATGAATCATTAGCAGATCAGGTATCAGTGAAAACACGGTGGTATCAATTTCTGTCCATAAAACCAGACGCTTTACACAACCCTATCATTTATAACATTTCAATAAACACATTATTAGACCTGTGGTTAACAATACAGGCAGAGACCTACTAGGATGAATGTGTGTGGCATGGAAAGCCATCCCTCTAACTAACCTCGAGGGAACGTCTCCTGAGGTTAGTTAGCTATACTGCCGAAGAGGACATGGTTCAACCCTCAACCTTGACAACCGAGGTGTCCTTGAGCCAGACTCCTGCTTTTTGCTTATAACTGTTTCTGAATTCAGTGTCAGTCACTTTGGATAAATAAATTAAATAGTGAAATAACTTGAAGGAGCACTACGTATGATTTGAGAGAAGAGACAGAGAGCTTTGTTAAGCCCTTTGAGACTGCACCTGTGATTAAGGGCTATACAAATAAAATCAAATTTAATTGAAGTTTGCGTATGTTTGTGTTTGTGTGCGTTCGTGTGTGCGTGAGTGCATGCGGTGCGTGCGCGTGGTTGTGCGTGTTTGTGTGTGTGTGTGCGTGCGTGCGTGCGTGCGGTTGTGTGTGTTTGTTTGTGTGTGTGCGCGTGTGTGCGTGTGTGTGTGCGTGCACTCACCGCTGTAGAAGCGGATCATACAGCTGAGGTCTGAGTTGTTCGCCTCCTGCTGCACGCGGGCCGGCTCCCTGAAGCCCAGCGCCGAAAGGTAGTCGAACACCATCTGGAGGGGCCGCTCGGAGGGGCCCAGACGCCTGCAGCACACACACAGACATGGTGACAGACACACCGACACACACACGGATACAGACACACACAGACACACACACGGTTACAGACACACACAAGGTTACAGACACACAGACACACACACTGTTACAGACACACAGACGTCAGTTACAGACACACCGACACACACACGGTTACAGACACACAGACACACACACGGATACAGACACACACACGGATACAGACACACAGACACACATACGGTTACAGACACACAGACACACACACGGTTACAGACACACAGACGGTTACAGACACACAGACACACACACGGATACAGACAAAGACACACACACAGAATCAGTTACAGACACACAGACACACACACGGATACAGACACACACACAGTTACAGACACACAGACACAGACCAACAGACACACCAATACAGATACAGACATGCAGATACAGATGCCTTCTACAGCAGGAAGTGATTCACAAACTTATGAACAGAAGCAAAAACTAACAAACTTACACACACACTTTATTTTAGGTCTATAGTTGTTATAAATGTCTTGAAAAACGTGCCTTTACGACACCATCACAAATGATGTATTGTATTATATGTATTACTAGTTCATTCATCAGGTTTTGTGTACCTTCCTCTTGCAGCTACAGGTAACTCCCTACGTCGCCCGGCTGAAAGGCAGCACCTATAGTTTGCATTTGCGTCACCACTGGAGCCAAGTTCAGCCCATGAGAATCTTTTTTAAGAAGGACGCTTTTTAAATGCTCCCGTCCCAGTATGACTTCCCGAGATCCTGCTTCATTATATCTAATACTTTGCTGTCAAAAAGTATCCTAAAACAAATCAGTAGGGGAACATTACTAACCTCCTTGGCAAATTAGACGTAATACGGATAAATCTGTTGTATTGTCTGCTGTGGTTTCATCAGCTTCTCTCCCTGCCAACCCGGCAGTCAACTTCAAATTACTTTCACTGTGGGCACCTGGCCTTTAAACAACTATCCTGCTGTCTACCTGCATTAAGAAACACACACACACACACACACACACACACACACACACACACACACACACACACACACACACACACACACACACACACACACACACACACACACACACACACACACACACACAGGCAGGCATGCACACATAGAGACACACACTCTCTCCCTCTCACACACACACACACACACAGACACAGGCACGCATGCACACATAGACACACACACACACACTCTCTCCCTCTCACACACACACACACACACACACACACACAAACACAGGCACGCATGCACACATAGATAGACACATACACACTCTCTCCCTCTCTCACACACACACACACACACACACACACACCCACAAACACAGGCACGCATGCACACATAGACACACACACACTCTCTCCCTCTCTCACACACACACACACACACACACAAACACAGGCACGCATGCACACATAGACACACACACACACACACCCCTGAAGCTGCCTGGATATGACATGAGTGCCAGCGTGTGCCCGGCGCCAGAGGAGCAGCTCAGGGCGGTAGGGAGGCTCCGATGGCTGCGCTGTCACCCTACCTCAGCAGGTCCCCGTGGAGCTGGACGTAGAGCGCCTCCCCGTCCCTCTGGGCCAGCAGCTCCTCCACCGTGGTGCTGGTGGAGCACAGCACCATCTGCAGGTCGGCCTGGGGCCCGGAGGGGGCCGGGGGCCCGGGCCCGGCCGGCTGGGGGTCCGCCGCCGCCCCCCCGTACAGACACACACAGCCCCGCTGCGTGTTGCCCTTCAGCCAGTCCCGCTCCCGCGATCCGAACCGGGTCTTCCGGCTCGCGCAGCCCCGGCTCCCCATCCGCCTCATGTTACGCTGCGGTCAGGACGCACACACGCACGCACACGCACACACACACACACACACACACACACACACACACACACACACACACACACACACACACACACACACACACACACACACCAACGTTACTCTGCGGACCACCTGAATTCCACACATCGGATGCAATGATCTTAGATCCATTAATGAATGATCATGCCATTGTTGTTATTAATAAGATTCTGAATTGTTTGATTGAACAAATGAATTTGAATTCCAAACTCAAACTTTGAATCAAATCCAAAACTTCACTTGCCATCTGTAATGTAGTGCCTATATCAATAGGTGTTGGTTCATTGTGTCAGTGACCCAGGACAGATGTTGATAAATGAATGTGGCTTATTTCCATTCACATCGTTGAGAGGAAAAGTTTGTCCTGCTGTGCTTCAACATAAGCTAGATTCCTCAGCAAGCTGTTTCTTACACAGGTGTGTCTCCTGTCTTTAATTATGAAGTTAGAATATGATTTATAACGTTGAATGTGATTGTATCACTGTGCACTTATGGATGTCAGATTACAGGCCTGAATCTCACCTCCTCAAAGAAGCATCACCTTTCAACCCCAATGCTCTTCTCTTTTTAGAAAGAATTAGATTAAAACTTGATATTGAATTCCATGACAGCTAGCCTTTTGCTACATACATACATTTTCATGCATTCTGTATGAGCTCTACTGAACTCTAATCTAGTGGGGAGGTCTATCATCTAACATCCAAACTCTAATACCGGTGGTCATCATCTAACATCAGAACTCTAATACCTGTGGTCCGTATCATCTAACATCGGAGCTCTGATACCTGTGGTCCTCATCATCTAACATCAGAACTCTAATACCTGTGGTCCTCATCATCTAACATCAGAACTCTAATACCTGTGGTCCATCATCATCTAACATCGGAGCTCTGATACCTGTGGTCCATCATCATTTAACATCGGAGCTCTGATACCTGTGGACCATCATCATCTAACATCGGAGCTCTGATACCTTTGGTCCGTATCATCTAACATCAGTACAATAAATGAGGTCATTCTTGGTCATGATATAACATCATAATACTGGAGGAGCTCAACGGCTGCGTTCTCATGCTCATGTTCTGATGCTCATGTTCCGATGTTCATGTTCTCATACTCGCGTCGCCAAACTCCAGATAGTTGCGGCTCACATGGTGTCAGATCTGAGGATCATGTGAGGCGGCTCAATCACCACATTCAGCCAATTAAACTAACAACATCCCTGCCGCTCATTAGAGTGACACAACCCTCGTCCTGCTCCCCACGACAACCCTTAAATCACGACCTGCCTTCAGAACGCGGATCTCCGTAGAAACATGGGCTCCACATGAGCCGTCCCGGTCGCTCCGAGCCGCAGTGGGCTGCAGCCCCTCTTGGAGGACCACCGCGTCGGGCTGGGGTTCATCTCCGCGAGTCCTCCCGTTATTATCCCCGACGTCTCCTCCGTTCTCCGGTTCTTTCGGGCTGCTGGTCGGCAGCACCGCTGGAATGTCCTCGTCCTCCATCATGGTCTCATCTGTTATCATCTACCGGTCAGAGCGACAACACAGGAGACGCGACACGCGACTGGTGGATTCCCATGCACGCGGACGCGCGGCTGTAGGTGTCATTGCCCGGCGGCAGCGACGCCATCACGAGCCTGGAGATCTGAGGAGACGCCGACTTAAGACCTCATCAATATTCATGGAGGCGGGGCCACAAACCTGGAGATCAAAGGATACGCCAACGAGATCTCATCAATATTCATGAGGGGGCGGAGCCATGCTGGCGACTCAGCCACGGCGTGGAAATACAGAGGCGCCGCACACGCACGCACGCTGTCTGTTTGGGTAAACCCACTAATATATAGATTTAGATAGTAAATATATGCATAAATATATACTTGCTGTATACATACATTAATATATACATGTATATAGACAGATAAATATAGATATACTGCTTTTTCATTCCTTTTACTACTTATGTAATTCATTGTATCATGTAATGTAATGTTTGCCTTGTGGGCCCCTAGCCTGCATTAAAGTTGAAATATATATGCATTAAAAAATATACAAATAAAGCAATACATATAGATGTACACATATAGATGCATATACTGCTATATACATACCTATACATGCACATATCTATATATATATATTAGCAAGTAAGAAAATGTACTCATATCTATAATGTGGGACTATTTGAATTTGCAGAAGTCTCCGTTGATAGAAAACATCTTCTTAGAGAAAAAAAAATCACCATAATGCGCTGCATTTATTTGACATTTTTATTATCTTGATCATATTCTCCAACCCAAAGACAATTATACACAGCAAAAGTTGAAAATAACCCATTTAATAGTATACAGCCTTTCATCTTTAATCACCAACACAGTTCATGTTTTCATTCTGACATTCACTCACAGCTTGAAGACACTAACTGATACCATTCCCAACGTCAAACTGGAATGGAAAGTTCAATTTAACGGCCACCTTACCATCAAATGAAGAAAACATCATCATTTTGGGGTTACGCACAGATTGAAAATCAGACATAGCTGCAATTTATGCTTTTTGTGAATTTAACAGGTTAAGAACAGTGACAAGATTCTGCTCATTCACCAAATTCACCTCCATTAACAAAACCCAAAGTGACATTCTTTCATTGCTTGACCCTTCTTCATCTTGAGGAACCCAAACGTGTTAAAATCAAAGAAATTAAAGTGATTTAATCAGTAGTTTGTATGCATTTCAGGGGGGAAAAAAGTATGTATTATAAATTATATTATTTACAAGTAGGCTCTCACATGCAGATCAGAAATCAGTCCAAATTTGCAGCCAAATGTTTTTACGACCAAGTTCAAAGAAAACCACACACACGCCCACACACGCGCCCACACACACACACACACACACACACACACACACACACACACACACACACACACGTTCTCCTTCTCTTGAAGTTACATGTCCACTTTTTTTTTATTGAATTGCACATTCAAAAAGTATGGAGCACTGTGTTGATGAACATGTACATGAACGTTCATTTTGACATACTAGTGAAAATCCGGGCAGTACAAACGAAAAACTAACAGTTTTTCCCCACCCTGAAAGCTCTCTTATAAACAGCGCCCCCTTGTGGATACTAGCAGTTGCATGCATGTTCACCTTAGAAGTTTAAGGTTTAACAGCAGTGACATAACTTCAATAAAAAAAAATCTTTACAAATCGTCGACTGACTGTCAACATTAAGATGAAGTCACTATATCTTGCAATCTCAACAGTATCGATAAGTCCAAATTAAGAAGAATGCCAAACTCAGGCCACATGCATATGGCCAATAGAAGCATCTGTAATGTAAGGAAAATAGTGAATAGAAACAAAGTCTCTGTCGAGTTGTTATTGAATGTTAAACAATTCATCTTTTTCGATTGACAGCTTTGAACCATAACTTGCGAACTGTAAAAATGCTTCCAAATGTAGCTGAAAATGTAATAAAAAAATTAAAATATGAATGAAACAACCAGAAAAGGGGGGGGGGGGGCACAGATAGGCAGCATCACCGGGGGCCAATCAGAATAATTTGTTAATAAAAACTATGTAGTACAGGAGTAGGTCAACCATTTATTAAGTAATTTGTAGGTCAGATAGCATTAATTAGAATCAATAATTCCAGAGTGCAAGCGATTAAATGCACACAACGCATAAGGCCAGAGGACAGTTCCGACCGGGCGGACCCAAGCCGTGTCCTGGTCAAAGGAACGACTCTGAGGGTCGATGTGCTTCTTCTGTAAGGAGCCGGGCTCAGCTTTCTCAGTAGTACAGTACACAGCATCACTCAAGACTAGATCACCTCAGACGCACCCCAACCTTCATTAACAAGCAAACACTCGCCCCTCAAACTGAGCAAAGGAAGTAAAAAGATGACCAACCAATCAAATGTGAGCATAGCAAATGCCGCTCTTTTGCATCTTCGAGATATTTTGACTTTTTTTTTCTTTTTTTTAACGTATGTATAGAATTATAGTCCCTAGCTAATCTTTGTAAATTTTCACATGGGATTAATTTCATTTGATTAGCTTTTTGTTGTGTTTTACAATTATATACAATGTACAGGCAGCAGATCTTTTCTTTGACATAAATGGTGATGATACACAGAGCTTTGAGGCCATATGTTTGACTCTCTACCCAACGAATATACAACGTGAAGAACTGGAAGCTTTAGAAAATGGTTGATCTAAAAAAAGGATGAAAGATAGAAGAAGAGACAATTGTAAAAGCCCTCAATATGTACAGAAAGAAAAGCCAATACAGCATTTATCAACAAAGAAAAAGTCCAACTGAATCTAATAATCTTCTCATATACACATATGGTAGCTCAAAAATATTTCCAAAGCTAAATAGTTTCTCTGATTTGGTCATAAAAGTTAGATAGTGAAGCATAGTGAATATAAGTTTACAGGCTGATTCAACCTCTGACCCCCAAGAGACTCCCGTGTAGACCCCCAGCCCCCCCCCCCACGCGGCGCATTTAGCTTGGCCGAACGAGACGAATGAAACAAAGTGAGGTATTAAGGTTAAGGTTTTAACAACATGGTCGGAACCGTTCAGAACTGAAGTGGACCAAATAATAACGAAAGAGACAGAACCAAGCCAGCTCCAACTCAGAGTGATACCAGCATCTCAGAGTGATACCATCACTCAAGAGTGATACCAGCACCAACTCACAGAGTGATACCAGCATCACTAAGAGTGATACCAGCACCTCTCAGTGATACCAGCACCACCTCTCAGTGATACCAGCACCACCTCACAGAGTGATACCAGCTCCTTACAGAGTGACATCAGCTCCTCACAGAGTGATTTACGCTCCAAGACCTAGATCTCTTCCAAATTAAAACTAAACAGTGATTCTAAGTTGTGGACTTCTGGTTGCGTTTAATTTCTGTTAAGTTATTACACTTGAACATACAAATCTTAATTTTTTTACTCAACAGATAACTTGCACTAGCCAATATTTGACATTTACACTCTTAACTTTATTTTTATGACATCGCTATGCCGGCAAATCTTTAAAACTTCAAAGATGTTATCTGAGCTTTTTGTTAATATATATAAAGGGTGAGTGACCGTGTTATTGTGATTATACTACCAGACTCAGGAAAGTCATCATGACATCAGGTTCATTAAGACAAACAAATAGTCTAGGTGAAGTGAATTATTAAATCAATTTGGCCCAAGTTCCCTAATTTATTATCACCCGGACAGAAAACCCCAAATAGAGAGCAGAAGAGAGGCTTTGAGCATCAGAACAGCTTCATAGTTATCGAGCCATGTCAGAAAGGCACATCACTTTGATATCAGGCATAAATATTGTCGAAAGAACTGCAGAAATAACCATACTATTATAAACATAGTGCCAGAAGATGACGCCTCACTTAAGAGACGAAATGAAGGAAAGGAAGATGAAAGAAAAAGCTTTCAGTGCATTTAACTACATTCATAACAGACTTCATTGACATGCACTTGCGAGATGGGCAAGTTCTGCAAAGTAGAATAAAACTGAATCCGGCAAAACACCGAAAGATATTCTGTGCGGATTCTCTTTGCTCGTTAAAAGCGTTCAGTTGCAAAATTAGCAAATCATTATACCGATGTCCAAGAGCTAAAGCAATTTACCGGTCTATAAATGAAACTTATCATGTATCAATGACAAAGAGGTTTACCCACTCCGCCAAAATGTATAAACCGAGCGAGCTGAGAAACTACATGTTGAATCAAGTGAACACAAAACGATAGATTTCACCAAAACAAAGGACTTTTGCTGGGCCCCGAGAGCCTTGGATGTGCCCAACCGCAACCCGCTGAGCCCCCACCAGAGACAGGACCCCTCAACGGACCAGGGCTACCCAGCTGAACACCCCTCAAAACATGCTTGGAAGCCAAGTGATCATTAAAAGAGAACATGTTTAAGGACTACAATACACCTTCAAAACCCTTCCAGTTGACGTGGCTCACGAACCGTGCCCCAAGATGACCATGATGAATCAAACCAATCGTTCAGATGGCTGCTGGGGCAAAGTGCTGAAATGCAGATAACATTTGTGTTGGGGGGCATTGCTTTACCTTCACAAAGTATGAGCTTCATGTGAGTGATGTTTTAAGTTCATTAAAACACAACATTTTTTTTAAATACCTAAATAATTTCTTTTCTTAAATAAAAAAAAAAAAAACGATTACACAAATAGGCCGCAACACGATGCTCTACAGCGACTGGAGAAGGATGGGCCGTACCATAGTGAACACAAGGGGGGGGTGTGTGTGTGTGCGTGTGCGTGTGTGTGGCGGGGTTAGTTGATATGTACTCTGTGGGAGCTGTTAATAGTCAATAGGGGGTCTCCACGCCGTGTTCCTGTTCCGGTTCCCATACGACTCGGGCAGAGGCCTGCAGTGATGTCACAGGGGGGTCCGTTGAAAGAAAAGAAGGGGTTCAGGGAGGAATCATGTCAGAGTCCCTCAGCAGGAGGGCTTACGGAGGGGGGGGGGGGTCCGGTCACTGCCAGGACTGGGGGGGGAAGTTGTTGACCTCGGCCAGGTCCTGCACCGCCGAGCCCTTGTGGGAGTACGTCAGCTTGATCCGCATGCGGAGCTGTTGCTGAAAGGGGGAGGGGGGGTTAGCTTCATGAGGACCACCACAGACACATCAGGGGGGGGAGGGGGGGGGTTAGCTTCATGAGGACCACCACAGACACATCAGGGGGGGGAGGGGGGGGTTAGCTTCATGAGGACCACCACAGACACATCAGGGGGGGAGGGGGAGATTAGCTTCATGAGGACCACCACAGACACATCAGGGGGGAGGGGGGGGATTAGCTTCATGAGGACCACCACAGACACATCAGGGGGGAGGGGGGGGATTAGCTTCATGAGGACCACCACAGACACATCAGGGGGGGGGGGGGGGGGGGTTAGCTTCATGAGGACCACCACAGACACATCAGGGGGGGGGGGGGGGGGGGGGTTAGCTTCATGAGGACCACCACAGACACATCAGGGGGGGGAGGGGGGGGGGGGGTTAGCTTCATGAGGACCACCACAGACACATCAGGGGGGGGGGGGGGATTAGCTTCATGAGGACCACCACAGACACATCAGGGGGGGGAGGGGGATTAGCTTCATGAGGACCACCACAGACACATCGGGGGGGGGGGGGGGCGGGGGATTAGCTTCATGAGGACCACCACAGACACATCGGGGGGGGGGAGGGGGATTAGCTTCATGAGGACCACCACAGACACATCAGGGGGGGGGGGGGGATTAGCTTCATGAGGACCACCACAGACACATCAGGGGGGGGGGGGGGGGGGGGGGATTAGCTTCATGAGGACCACCACAGACACATCAGGGGGGGGGGGGGGGGTTAGCTTCATGAGGACCACCACAGACACATCGGGGGAGGGGGGGGTTAGCTTCATGAGGACCACCACAGACACATCAGGGGGGGGGGGGGGGGGTTAGCTTCGTGAGGACCACCACAGACACATCAGGGGGGGGGGGGGGGGGATTAGCATCATGAGGACCACCACAGACACATCAGGGGGGGGGGGGTTAGCTTCATGAGGACCACCAAAGACACATCGGGGGAGGGGGGGGGTTAGCTTCATGAGGACCACCACAGACACATCAGGGGGGGAGGGGGATTAGCTTCATGAGGACCACCACAGACACATCAGGGGGGGGGGGGGGGGGGGATTAGCTTCATGAAGACCACCACAGACACATCAGGGGGGGGGGGGGATTAGCTTCATGCGGACCACCACAGACACATCAGGGGGGGGGGGGGGGGGATTAGCTTCATGAGGACCACCACAGACACATCAGGGGGGGAGGGGGGGGGTTAGCTTCATGAGGACCACCACAGACACATCAGGGGGGGGAGGGGGATTAGCTTCATGAGGACCACCACAGACACATCAGGGGGGGGGGGGGGGGATTAGCTTCATGAGGACAACCACAGACACATCAGAGGGGGGGGGGGGGTTAGCTTCATGAGGACCACCACAGACACATCAGGGGGGGGGGGGGGGGATTAGCTTCATGAGGACCACCACAGACACATCAGGGGGGGGGGGGGGGGTTAGCTTCATGAGGACCACCACAGACACATCAGGGGGGGGGGGGGGGGGTTAGCTTCATGAGGACCACCACAGACACATCAGGGGGGGGGGGATTAGCTTCATGAGGACCACCACAGACACATCAGGGGGGGGAGGGGTTAGCTTCATGAGGACCACCACAGACACATCAGGGGGGGGGGGGGGGGGGTTCGCTTCATGAGGACCACCACAGACACATCGGGGGGGGGGGGGGGGGGGGGGGATTAGCTTCATGAGGACCACCACAGACACATCAGGGGGGGGGGGGATTAGCTTCATGAGGACCACCACAGACACATCAGGGGGGAGGGGGGGGTTAGCTTCATGAGGACCACCACAGACACATCAGGGGGGGGAGGGGGGGGGGTTAGCTTCATGAGGACCACCACAGACACATCAGGGGGGGGGGGGGGGATTAGCTTCATGAGGACCACCACAGACACATCGGGGGGGGGGGGGGATTAGCTTCATGAGGACCACCACAGACACATCAGGGGGGAGGGGGGGGGTTAGCTTCATGAGGACCACCACAGACACATCAGGGGGGAGAGGGGGGGGGGTTAGCTTCATGAGGACCACCACAGACACATCAGGGGGGAGGGGGGGGTTAGCTTCATGAGGACCACCACAGACACATCAGGGGGGGGGGGGGGGGATTAGCTTCATGAGGACCACCACAGACACATCGGGGGGGGGGGGGGATTAGCTTCATGAGGACCACCACAGACACATCAGGGGGGGGGGGTTAGCTTCATGAGGACCACCACAGACACATCGGGGGGGGGGGGGATTAGCCTCATGAGGACCACCACAGACACATCAGGGGGGGAGGGGGGGGGATTAGCTTCATGAGGACCACCACAGACACATCAGGGGGGGGGGGGGGGGGGATTAGCTTCATGAGGACCACCACAGACACATCGGGGGGGAGGGGGGGGATTAGCTTCATGAGGACCACCACAGACACATCAGGGGGGGAGGGGGGGGGCGACGGGTTACCTTCTGGGGGTTGAGGACTCTGATGACCTGCGTGACGGTCCCCTGGTTCAGCGCAGGGACGACATTACTGCTGGGCGAGAGGAGCTGAAGCTGGAACGTCTGGCAGAGACACAGACAGACACAGACACAGGGGGACAGACACACAGACACAGGGGGACAGACACACAGACACAGACACACAGACACAGGGGGACAGACACACAGACACAGGGGGACAGACACAGACACAGGGGGACCGACACACAGACACAGGGGGACAGACACACAGACACAGGGGGACAGACACACAGGGGGACAGACACAGGGGGACAGACACACAGAGACAGACACACAGGGGGACAGACACACAGACACAGGGGGACAGACACACAGACACAGGGGGACAGACACACAGACACAGGGGGACACACACACAGACAGGGGACAGACACACAGACAGGGGGACAGACACAGGGGGACACACACAGACAGGGGGACAGACACAAAGACAGAGACAGAGAGAGACACAGACACAGGGGGACAGACACACAGACACAGGGGGACAGACACAGAGACAGAGTGACACACACACAAACACAGAGAGGGACACAGAGAGAGAGACGGAGAGACACAGACAAAGGGGGACAGACAGAGAGACATAAGAGTGACAGAGACAGAGAGAGACACAGAGAGAGCGAGAGAGAGCGAGGAACAGAGATCGAGTGAGAGCGAGTGACACAGAGAGATCGAGAGAGAGCGAGGGACACAGAGATCGAGAGAGAGCGAGGGACACAGAGAGATCGAGAGACGGACAGAAAGACAGACACGGACAGAGACGGAGACAGAGAGAGACAAAGAGACATAAGAGAGAAAGACATTAGATCACATCGTGCCTGGTTTGGAAACCAGAGCATCCAACACTAGAAGAGGATCGACTAGATGAGCGTCGAGTCATGAAGTGTCAACACGGTAGACCAAGAGGAACCTGGACTTACCTTTGGTACTGCAGCCTGAAAAACAAATTCGGTCATGTCTGCGTCGGTGGTGTTGGAGGCGTGGATGGTGATGACCGCGATGTTGGGGTTGGGGGTGGCTCGCTCGAACGTGAACTCGATCTTGAGGCCGTTCTTGTTGTACGCCGTCATGGAGGGGATACCTGAGGGTAAGGTGTGATGCACGCCACGTCATTCACCAACGAATTAACAGATGAAGCCAATAGGATTTCAATGCAAAAAAAAGTGAAAGAGAGTCCAGCAACAGACACCGATAAGAGGGCGGGGCTGACCGGCTGCGCTGATGTCATTGAACAGGTTCTGTGAGGACAGGCCGTCCAGAAGGAAGCCGGGCTGGGGGGGGGGCCCGGTCGAGACGGGGGCGGACGTCGGACCACCTGTGCGGCAGCATCATAGAGCGATGGAGATCGACACAACGTGAGACACACATACCTTTATACACACAGGGGGGTCACTGATGGGTACAACAAGGCAACATAGGAGTGCTGCAGTTTGCTTCTGCATATTCTTGGCTAAAGAATGTCTATAAAAAAATACAGAAACCTCATATTATCATAGCGCAAGTAAATAACTGGCAGCAAATAACTAGAGCGTCCTACAGAGGGCGCTATAGTGAATTCACCTATAGTGATTTAGCAAAAACCATGTTCTGGTCACCTAACGCCAAACAGACCGGTAGAACCCAAACCCCAACTTGAAAGACTAAAAAAGATTAAATTGTCCCCAAAAATAAATATATTTTTACAGAATCAAAAAAAATATCAGCGTTGTAAGAATGGCTGCAGTATCTTCAGGTCCTCATTTGAAGTCCCTACCGGTCAGAGAGAGGTCCCCCAGCAGGTCCAGCAGCTCTCCCCCGGACGAGGGCGGCTTGGTGGGCATGGAAGTCTGGATCACCGGCCCCACGTCGTTGCCCCCAAGGAGGTCCAACAAGTCATTGGCCTGCGAAAACAGCAGGAAGGGATCTCCTTTAGTGCAGGCTGACGAACAACATCCAAACAGAAAGGGACGGCCTGAACGTATATATTTAAAGTAGAGCTGTCAAGCGATTAAAATATTTAATCGTGATTAATCGCATTAATGTCATAGTTAACTCTAATTAATCGCGATTAATCGCAAATTATTTTTCTATGCTAAATATCCCTTGATTTTTTGTCCCATAATTCTTCTCATTTTAATTCTCTTATCAACATGGTGAAGTGCATCGGCTTGCCTTGTGCAAATGATTTTTTATTGATAACAACATTGGCATATACACTGATCAAAACAGGACGATACAAAAAAAGAGCCTATAGTGCAATTAAACGACTGCTTTGAACAAATGTCATTTGAACATAGCAGTCAGGCTACTGCTTCTTTGTTTTGAGCCAAAGAAAAAAAAAAATATATATATATATTTTTTTTTTTATAAAATAATTGCGTTAATCGCGCGACAAAAAATTTAACGCCGTTAAATTTGGTTTGCGTTAACGCCGTTAATAACGCGTTTAACTGACAGCTCTAAAAAGATATTTAAAATCGGTTCGGGATTTTCAGAAAGCTCACAGTCTCATTGCTGTATTTGCTTTGGCTGTTCAGTATCTCCGTGACGGTCAGTAAATATATAATGACTGGAGCAAACCCTAACGAATACCAATGCAAGTCTGAGTGTAGCGCGTCGAAACGGGGAATATTCAGACCGTCTGAACGGTCAACCAAGAATATGATATTGTGCCTTCATTTCCCCATGATATCATATAAAAAAAATAAAACTATCTACCATGGCAGTTCCATTTATAGCCATTACAACTTTCGATTGCAGCAAAAGATTGAAAAGACATGACACAATCTACCACAGTCCCTCTGCTACGGCTACTGTTTTGGACTTCTTCTTTTTACATTTCTAACTCATTGGTTATTTAGCATCCTCACTTTCATAATGGAGGTTAAAGGTGTTCGTTGCCCTCAGGCTATGGCCCTGAAGTCACACAACCTGCAAACTCTCCCCCAAACACATTCCATCGCTTACTATTATTGGACTAGATGATGTACTGATTTTGTTTTTGGAAATGCATTAAAGATTTCTTTGCAACTCCAGATGAGCGTGGAAGTTGGAAATATAAAGTTCCCAACACATACAAAATACATTTGGACAATGTGCTTCTCACATGTTGGATAGAATGTACCACGAACACGTTTTGTTGATTCAATATAACAAAGTTGTGAATAGTCTTGAATACTTTTCACTATCCAAAATAGATACTTATTAGTTTCGGTTTTAAATCCACATCTAACTGATCCTCGGCTAAGTAACGACTTAGCGTCTGGTCTCTGCATCATTGAACTCTGAATGGTGTCTATTATTATTCACTGCCACCACACTCTATCCCTCATGCTGTAGTTGTTGAGTGGCCTTCTTACTTTGCCTTCTGAGCCACCTTGGTAGGAGGTCGAGTTCCTCTCTTTCCTCTCACATGGCAATAGTGCATGAGGTCCCATCCCAATGACAGATCTGCAGCAGCTGTAACATGAGTCAGGGTTCCTATGGAAACACCAGGCCAGTCCGGTAGTCTTGGTGACTGACGCTCCTGTCCACTATACTGAAGCCTCTTTCAAAGTGACCTTGATGGTTTCCTCCTGTCATCTTGATGCAGAGTCGAGGACCCCTGGGCCTGCTAAACCTTTGGAACCATGTGAGCATGATAGCCTTCAAGTTCCTCCCCACAGAATGGACTGGTGGCACTGCTCCAGCATGCCCTCTTCAGGCCACAACGTTTTCTTTCTTTTCGTTTCTTAAACGCTTCATAAAGCTTAAGTGCCCTGGGGAGGAAGTCAGTGGCTTTCCGTTCCCCTCTCGGTTCGAGTGCGACTCGTACTGTCGTAGAAGACTTGAGCGCACAGTCCGGCGCGAATGCAAATTTAAATACTAACCACTTAAGTTCCAATTACGACCCACTTTATATTCACCAAAAAAAGTGTGCAAAGTTTCAACGAAATTGCACAGCACCATTCGTGAAATTCAAGGGCATAAAAAGAACACGCACACAAATAATAAATTAAATAACTGAATTATATCATGCACGCGTTGTACTTCTCAATCCAACACAATGTTAATAGTCCTCACCTGATTGGTTGGCTGGGTGACGGGGGGCGGGTGCTTCGACTCCAGGGCCGAGGGCTCAGTCTCCCCATTGGTCTGCACCATCTCCGTTGGGCCATTCGAAGACGACTTCTCCATGATGGGCATGCGCTCCAGCAGGGCAGGCCTTTGGAGAGCAGGGCGCACGATGAAGACACCAAAGCGTGTTCTCTGGTTGGGCTGACCCCCCCCCCGTGGTGTGAGTGACCCTTACCTCATGTGGTCGTACTTCTTGAACATTGCGTTGTACTCCACGGCTCTCTGCTGTAGCTCTACATCGATGCTACTTCCATAGATGGAGACCACCTTCTTGATTCGGCTGAAAGAGACAGACACATCATCCACTGTTGATCAGCACATTAACTGACCTCGAATAGAGTACGAGTGAGACGTTAAGTCAGGGGTTCTCAAAGTTTGGACAGCTGAGGGCCAATTTAGGAACCCAAAATTTGACTGAGGGCCGCCAAAGAAAAATAAATAAAAAAATCAGCCGGGAAACGCCGTCAGCATCCCAGTGGTGAAAAGAAACATTGCAGTCGGATTAAAACTAACAAATGTACCAGGATTTTATTGAAAGCTCGAGTCGACTTTACTCTTCATATTTATTTATTTTTTGCTATTATTATTATTTTTTTACTTACATCTGTATGTCATTGCGGGCCGCCAAGAATGTTTCTGCGGGCCGCCATTGGCCCGCGGACCGCACTTTGAGTACCAATGCGCTAAGTGGACCAAAGTTTCTGAACAGAGCTGAGTTTAAGGAGGCTTGACATACTTGACACTGCTGAAGCGTGTGGACAGCTTCATGATGGCCGTGAGGGAGTAGCCCCTGGTGACGGGGGTGGACAGGTTGGACACCAGCAGGCCTTCTAGCACATCCAGGACCTCATCCTCAGTCACCTGGGGGACCGAGGGACACATGGATATGCTTAGGAGGGGGAAAACCTGCACTGCTGCATACACCTTTTACTGGGCTGGATGAACACACCTGGAGAAATCATGACAAAGAAATATACTTTTATTATGTTTAGGTCTGGATAAAAACATGCACTGCTCTGAAATCTAAGAAACTGAAACAGTGCATACCAAAAGCAATGGAGTGTTATTCATCAAGCTACCTTAAATTAGTATTTGGGTCACGTACCTGGATGGGCTCCTCCTCTTCACACTGACCGGACACCAGCAGATCTCCGTATTCTCCTATGCACCAGGACGACACTTGCACCAGAGGTTGCTGTAGGAAACACACAAAGCAAAGTCACGACCTGAAGTCACCATCAGCTGGGGTAGACAACTCCCAGGAACTATCAGCAGCCTAAGACGGGCTCCCTGCGTGTACGATGGTCCGGTCGCTCTGACCTGCGAGATGTCGTCCAGGAGGGCCTTGTATAGTCTCTGCACGGTGTAGGCGTGCATCTCCACACTGTTGGTGATGAGCTGGATGAGGTTGGGGACGGAGTCGTCTCGCACGTAGCTGCCGGACTGTTGGAGCAGGACGACAACAGACACTGAGCGAGGCCGGAGGAGACCACATCCTAGAGTGCTTATGAGGAACGCTGGGAAGCGACTCTACATTGGCATTTAGAGTGTTTAGTAGACGCCTTTATCCAAAGCCACTTACAATTAGTACATTTGTCAGAAGGAGACAAAAACAATATATCGCTGTCTGTACAGTAAGGATGTTCATAGAAACAAGTGCCAAGCATTAACAATCGCTAGGTTAACCCATTCCCTGTATACAACAAAGATGGCATTGTTCTAGAATCTTATCCTAGCTAAGTACTATTTATTTTAAGTGCAAGGACGTACAACATTCAAAACAATACAAAATACTGTACAACTGCTGGCAGCATATCCGCTCTCATATCCTTAAGATGTGCCCACATCAACGGGTGTGGGCACCATGAGGTTTGCTGCTGTAGAATACATACCGTGGTCAGGACTCTCATGATGGTGTCTATGTGCCATCTTTTTGACGGTGCATACCTATGAACAAAACAAAAAAAAAAGGTACAATCACCTGGTTGTTGCAACATTTGATGTTTTCACCAAACAAACCCATTACATTTCCTCCACGTCGCTATGGAAACGCTCCCCACCGGGACACTCATCCCAGCAGTTTTGCATTAGCCAAAAGATCTCAAATTACAATTCAGTCAGGCAAGTCATTCCTGAGACAACACCCTAGAGGAGTCGTATTCATACAGCCTAACGCTGGAGCTATGACTAGATTTATCCGTGGCATCATTTCCAACCCCCATATAAACATCTTTCTTCAATTCAATTTACTGCTTATTACAATTGTCGTCTCTCCTTTCAAAACAGAGATAGTCGGCCGGTCACTGCAAACAGCCAGTACAGGCTAATAGCATTTTTCCAACGGAGTTTGGACTAAGACGAAAGTGGTGTTTTTTGAAGAAAATGTTTGAAGTCCTTCTTGGACTTCCTAAATTGTTGCTCTTTGTTTATTGTGTCGTGTTCTTATTTTTCCTTGGATTTAATAGCAGGCTACACTCTGTCGGGCTGCTGTGAGGTCTCAATGCTTACGTAGCTGCCGCGGATATCGCAATCCGGCTTAAACCCCGTCCTACCATGAGGGTACCGTCAGCGGTGGAAACACGAGCCGTAACTGAGCGGGGCTATGCCACACCCTCACTACTGGGCTGAGGCGGGCTGGGTCCGAAGCGTATCCGCCGGTGGAAATGCATCATAACAAACTCCCTCCATTTAAACAGGCCCTACAAACATCTCTTTAATATAACTTTCACCTCATAACCTCCTTCCCTTCTCTCCCCTTCCCCTTTTACTAAAATACGTTCTTCTTGATTGATTATATTTTGTCTTCACTCTGTAAAGAGTTTTTGAGAACTTAGAAAAGCGTGATATAAATCAAATGTATTATTATCATCATCATTACAGTCAGTAGAGCAGAGAACAGGGACCTTCCCTACTGGGACCGCCGTGTAGAGAGAACACACTGTCTTACTTCTCTGCAGCGAGGAAGACTCCTGAGGCACAGTCCGCCTTGAACTCCGGGTCGCACGAGTCCAGGAAGTACAGCAGCTCCTTCATCATGCCCCGGATGTTGTTCCCGTTGACCAGGGCGAAGCTCAGCTCCATGGCCCGCCTGGAGTAGAAGGGTCAGGGGACAGGTTATCCACCAAACACTGTGTGGTTGTGTCAGCCTAAATGGTAAATGGACAGCATTTGTCGCGCTTTTCTAACCAGTGGCCACTCAAAGCACTTTAAAATATCGCAGACTATTCACACATTCACACACCGACGACGGTGTCAACCACGCAGGGCGACAGGGTGAGTCGTCTTGCCCAGGAGGAGCCGGGGTTCGAACTAGCAACCTTCCGGTTACAAGCCAAACCGCTCTCCCTCCTGAGCAACATGCAGCCTGGTCTAGGGGACACACTGCTTCCCTAGCGGGGACACACTGCTTCACTGCTTCCCTAGCGGGGACACACTGCTTCACTCGCGGGGACACACTGCTTCACTCGCGGGGACACACTGCTTCACTGCTTCCCTAGCGGGGACACACTGCTTCACTCGCGGGGACACACTGCTTCACTGCTTCCCTAGCGGGGACACACTGCTTCACTGCTTCTCTAGCAGGGACACACTGCTTCACTCGCGGGGACACACTGCTTCACTCGCGGGGACACACTGCTTCACTGCTTCCCTAGCGGGGACACACTGCTTCACTCGCGGGGACACACTGCTTCACTGCTTCCCCAGTGGGGACGCACTGCTACCCCAGCGGGGACACACTGCTACCCCAGCGGGGACACACTGCTTCACTAGGGGCGGCCCACCTCTTGATGGACACATCCAGGTCCTTCAGACAGTCCACGATGGTGCTGCGATGCCGCTGCACTGCATTGTGGTCCGTCTGCACCGTCTTTAGTAGTGACGTCAACGCAACGTATCTGAGAGTGTGGACCAGAGAACAACCATGATGAACTACAGAATAACAAAGATGGCCTCTTCCAACCAATGAGGGTAATGATGAAGATGATGATGATGACAGAAAGACAGACAGCTACCCACCTAATATTTTTGTCATTGTTCAAGAGGAAGCGACCTAGAATGTTGATGGCCAATACCTAGAATAAACCATAAAGAACATTAACAAGAGAAATGGCACAATAGAAAAGTTACTGAAATGTGTTGCTGAAGGCCAAGATCAGGTGAGAGCACTCACCCTCAGCCCGCTCTCTGACTTGATGTCCATGATAGTCAGGACCGTCTCATAAAGGATCGCATTGCCTACATTTTTACTGGTCTCTGTGTTAGTTGCAACCTAAAATCAAACAAGCACAATAAACCACTAATTAAGTACAATAAACCATTAATTAGTCACAAGTATGAGTGGAAGACCATGATCCAGATACTAACAATACACTGCTCACCTGTGCCAGAATGTCATTCATCGCTTCACTCGAGTCATCGTCACTCCGTCCTAAAATCCGCAGAAGTCTCAATATCCGCACCTATAACGGAATAAAAAGTCAACACCCAGATGTGGGTGTCTGGGTTTAGAAGAGAGGAGATGGGATAATCGGCCCAGATGAGGACGTTCAGGTAGACGTATGGTAGCATGTGACCGTGTCTTACCTGCAGGAAGGGGTCACTAATGCCAGACACGTCGTGCTCAGGGGAGTACCCCGACATTATGAGGTTCTTCAGGATCCTCACCAGCTGTGGGACCAGCTGAGGAGAGGACACAACAGGAAGGACTCAAACGGTCTGTGGGTCTGGATACTGTAGGCCGTCTGTCGGTGTCAAATTAATCTCAAACTAAAACCATAATTTACAAATGACAGCCAAGCAAATGCAACTGAAGGACAGGGGGATGGAGATTAATAATTATTAGTAAAATCAACTGAAAATGATAAATCGGGATTTGTAGTAATCATTTGCTGAAAAAGACATCTTTCATATTGAATTGCCAAGAGCATGTTTAATAATATAATCAACATATAAAGTATTATTATAATCCATCATTGAAGACTTATTAGACTTAAGACTAAGAAAGAGACTTTAGTGAACATGTTAAATCCATTTGGATGTAATATGTAATTATGTACATAATAGATCCTCTAATTAAATCACACATGATATAACTTAATGTTGTCTTCAAAAAGGTATTGAGGTCTTCGTTACCCTTTAGAAGTATTCCTTCAATAATATATTAAGATATATTTGGGGGTTTTAACAGGCAGTATCGCTGGCGGTATATTCTTAGTCATGAAAACAATACAGATAACTAGAGCGAGGAGCCAGCTAGCCATGTGACAGAAAACACCCTGCCGACAGTGACAGATCAGTGATCAGTGATACATCATCTGTGCCTGGTGAGACACCTGCAGTGATCCATTGAAAACAGACCCAACACATTGTTTTCAACACACGGTGATCAGATGAGGTACAGATTAAGCCAATAAGGACACCTTTACCGTCGTGACACATGTTTAGGGTGAATGGACCAAAATTATATACATCAACAATAAAGATCACTTACACATATTCAAAAAATTCAAACTGTAAATCAAAAGCACGGGAAATGGCACTAAACTGAACACAGATCTGGACACATCGGTGGTGGAAGGGTGTAAAGAGAACTAGTTAAGGCATGCACCAGCTATGAAATCAGAATGTCCTCTTACCTTCTCATTCTAACACAATGCAGGAATTGTAACAAAGACAAATGACAGAAAAAATATGAGGCAGATGTTAGGGAGGGGAAGCTGGAAATCATTCATATTCAAAGAGTTTCTCAAAGTGTTTCTGAACATGAACATGAGGAAGGGCCTCCTGGAAGTTCACAGCTAGAGTAGGAAAGGAGATGAACACTAACAGCTGAGAGACGAGGCAAGAGAACACCCCGGGCGTAGGAGGTAAAGGCCGAGGGGTAGGAGGTAAAGGCTAAGAAGTAGGCTTAGATGTGGCGCACACCTCAAGTAGGAAATACAGGCTCAAACTCTCGGGCTAAAGTTCAAGTGGTTTATTTTAGCTGCAGAAAAGCCAAATGTGCCTACAGAGAATGAAGTGTGACGTGAGTTTAGGACAAACGCGGAATCACCTCCTAGGTCACCTCTGCTCGGAGTGTGTGTACGTACCTTTCGGAAATGGGACAGCATATCTGGACTTCTTTCGCACATTTCAGTGAGGAGGACGACGGATGTATGGAGAACACCTGTGGAGATAAACAGAGGTCAACAAATCTAGTTCTGTTGGAGGGAGTGGTGCCGAGCCGGCTGACCAGGGTCCATACATTGATAGAATCAAGGAACAAAGAACCCTCACTGCATGGTGACCAGGCTCAGTACATCATGTACATTAATATAATATAACAGCCACCTCTAGAGGGTTCACAGCCGAGTAAGATAGCAGATCATCGTAGAACATAAAAGGAGAAATGTGCCTTCATTGAATAAAAACCGGAACAGAAATGGCACAGAAGCAGCCTGCTTTGGGATATCACCCGGAGGGACCCTTACTGAATCATATGAATGTTGGGCTGCGTTCTCCAGAAGGCCTTTCCAGACACACTCTTTTGTAAATAACCCTGTCACTTCATGTTGGGCAGCTTGCACAATGTCTGTGCTTCGCTCTTCCAATCTTCCAATAGCTGATTCGTTGTGTCCAGTGACACAGAGCTCAGATACATTCAAAAGGTAACGGCATCCTGTTGCTTTACGGATACAGTTAAACAGCTTTTGCCCTTTTCTATTTTGCACCAGTTTAGATATATTACAATTTCCAATTATTGTGAAGGACAAATACGTCCCTGAGGGGATGATGGAGTAATGAACGCGTTCTCTGTGAAGGACACCAGAGAGGAAGGCCTTACCCTCCCAGCTGGTATTGAACGTGCTGTGGGGAGGATTCGGGAGTTGTAAAGACAACGAGCAGGATAGAGCATGGTTCGGAATACAAACAACATCTCTGCTCCCTCCCTACGCTCCTCTAGCCTTAAGTGATGCCATCACCCACCTGTTTAGGACAGGAGAGATGGATCCCCAAACAACCTGGGAAGAGCTGCCCTGATTGGTCAGAAGTCAGCCAGGAGCGGCCCCAAATATAAAGGGCCGCACCGATTGGTCGAAAGAAAGCCTGGAGCCCTACAACTAAAGAGCTGCCCTGATGGTCAGAAGTGAGCTTGGAGTAGCCCTACAACTAAAGAGCTGCCCTGATGATCAGAAGTGAGCGTGGAGTAGCCCTACAACTAAAGAGCAGCCTAATCCTTCAGTGTAGGACCAGGACGTGGCCCTCACAATAAGAACACTCATCACCCACTCACCATGGTTCTTCTCGCTGAGCAAGTTTTTTGTGGCTGGAAGGAACATTTCCATCAGTTCAGGGACTTTCCTGATGACATGAACTGCACACAGCGCCGCCTGAAACCAAAGCGTTACAGATATTTAAAACAATGGCCGTCATATTTATGGAAGTACGATAGCAAATTACATTTATACACAGCGCATTCAGAAAGCATTCTGACCGATTTACATTTTCAATGTTTTCTTAAGCTACGTCCTTCATTCATTGTTTCTGTGATTAATTGAAACATCCCATAATTAAAAAGCACCAGCAGTCTTGGGCTCATGACTCGCCCTAACCCAGAGTGACCAGCCCGTGTTCCACATTGTCTGAGAGTCCTTGCCCTTTGGCGAACTGCAAGCTGGTGGTCCATATGCTTCTTACTCCAGAGCAGTCTTACTGTACACCCATGGATAGGTCTGTACGTTTCCAGATCAAGCCAATGCAATTTTCCACTGGTGGACTCAACTCGAGGTATAAACATCTAAAAAGGTAACAGCATTCACCTGTGCTCAAATTTCATGCCAAAAAGCTCTGAATGAATACACAAAAGTTTACGAAAATCTACTTTTTCAAAGCGGTCTACATCTTGTAGATAACTAAAAGGAACTAATTAATGTATCCATTTTTTTATACATCTCTCTGTAATACAATAAATGGTCAGTAATAGAAGCACATCCAATACCTATGTGATGGTGTGACATTGCTTCAGAAACTTCCCCTTCCCATTTGCTAATTTAACAGACAATTGAGAAACCTGAAATACAGCACTGCGTAGCAACCCCCAAAGGCTGCTGGCTTTAGACAAAGGCATATTTCAGAGATGATATTTTGACCATTTGTTCTCGATGTGCATGACTTCTTGCCCAAATACAGATACAAGACAGAAGTCACAAAATAGCAGACGGTAATGTCAACTTATGCTGAAACCAAAAATGTACCGTCCTTTTCAACAATATTGTCCTAGTCACAATATAAAATTCAATCGTAAAGTCTCCTTACAGACTCAAGAATTTGAGTTCTACAGAACAAACTGTCGCAACTAGTGTTACGCAATAAGTCCCATAACTACTGTAAAAGACCAAGCTTACCTTTTTTCTCAAGTAGGAGTTGGATGTTTTGAGCAGCTTCTCCACCTCTCCAGCCAGGTCACGGCACATCTCTGAGGAACCCATGCAGCCCAGGGTGCACAAGGCCAGGCCCTGCACGTACTGCGTGCTGTGGTTCAGGTCACTGGGAAGGGGGAGAAGATGTTCAGCACAACTCGGAAAACGGGTCTATATCTGAAAAGGGTTTTGAGAGAATAAACCAATTACAGTGGATATGAGGTTTGCTCTAATTTAGGGGTGATGGTAGTTTTTTTGTATTTTTTTTGGTACAGGTTTGTGAAGTAAAAACATTTTATATATTTGGAAGATAATATGTCAACCAAAGTATTTTTTGAAAGATAAACATAACCACTACTCCATAAAATGGAAAACCATGCGATGGATCAGGTTATTCATCGATTGGACAGACAGCTAGACGGACAGCATACACTGATCCAGGATTATCTAATAGAGCCTTTGTTCTAATACAGAACTATACGTGCTTCTGTTGAGACTGCTATAAAGAATGTAACTTCACACAACCAAGGAGGCATCCCGTTGAACTAGAGGCGGTATGCGCAGATGGCTCCACATATTTCAGTCAGAAAGATATTTCCTGTGGCGCTCGTAAAGAATCCATTGCCCCGGGATGAATTGATACGACCAGCAGAAGTGTCCCTGATACTTTGCACCATCTCGGCCTTTAATGGATGGATCTGTTGGAACGTCTCCTTTGTGAGATATAGGTGTGTTGACTATGTGGGTTCAGACCTGGGCAGTATCACAGCATATCAGGGTTTTTAGGAATACCCACGTTGTTATTCAATACCGTCAAAAATACAGATGCTACTCTTTGGATTCAACATCCCGACACCTTCGGAACACTTATTATGATATATATTTTGTCCAACTTTTGCTGCAGGATGTATAAATAAATAAGTCCGTAATAAAGTCTCCACTGCATTTAGGCTGAGACTGAACAGGGTTGGTCTGATGAGAGGCTGGTCAGGTATAGGCAGAGTCCCTCGCGTAACGTTGGTCAGGCTTTTCAATATGTCACAACGTCCTCCTGACATCAAAACTAAACGGGACATTTACAGCATAGCGCTGCTGTGCTTGTGTATTCAAATAATCACACTAGTCAACCGCAGTTTAGGCAGTACGAAAGTATATTTGCTAAAGACAGGACGGTATGTGCCCCGAGGTTCCAGCGATGTATATCTGCCGAATCGACGGGGTATCCAAACCAAGCTGTCTCGCAGCAGCAACCCTCTCTATAGAACCATCATTCGGGTCATACTTCTACACAACAGCTGAATTACTTAATTAGGACGCTGCACACATACGTAGGGCCCTATGAAATCCGCGATAACGAAAACGCGGACGGAATCACGGAATTGGACAATAAAAACGGAATCAACTGATTTTTTTTTTATTTTTTTTTAAATTATTTTATTAAGCAGGAAATTATTAAAAGTAACAAAGTTACCATTTAAAACGGGCCTGTCTTAGTAAAATAACTGATTTCCAGCAGGTTCCTGTTCATCAGCACATATAACATGCAACAGGGACAAGGCACATCAGACGTCACATTTACAATATGCAGCGGAATTCGCCACTATTTTGGTGAAATTCAGTTTCGAGGGAAAAGGGAAACAACACAGGTGACATTAACGTCACTGAATGTTTAGCAGTCACTCGCACAACAATGTTAAAAAAAAATCCCCGGTCCACCACGCAAACAATAGGTCCCGCTCCTAACAAGAAGCCGAAGAAGAAGTTGAAGCGCCCGTAATTCGGTTCTAACCCCAAATTCAGAGCCGAACAATATCCAAAACACTTCTATCACTCAGGTGTTTTGTAGAATATGTCAACATACTATCGATTGGAAACGCAAAGATACGTGCGATGACCACTTGAAGTCCAAAATCCATATGAAAAACAATGAACGCCGTAGCCAGGGCACGCCCCTTCAAACAACAATTTGAGTTTATAAAAAAAGAGTTTATAAGCACTTTAATATTTATGTCATGTTTTTATTTGAAGCACTAAAAACAGTGCAATGTTGTGATGTTTTAATAAATGTAGTCTTCTATCTGATTAAATTGTATTCGTTCGCACTTATTTGACACTCGTTCTGATGATTTTAATTGTAAAAACGGAATTAATGAAAATTAAAACGGAAAAAACGGAATTTGGAAAAAAATAAAACGGAATTTGGAAAAAAATAAAACGGATTTCATATGGCCCTACATACGTCTCCCGTTTCAAAAGGATCCCAATGGATATTTCATTTAAACCTCTGTTTCGAAGGGTTTTCCACCAGCCCTACAAGAGTTAAATAAAAGCTGATGAGAATAGCGCATTGCAATAGTGTTCCACCCCTTGGTAGAGGGGTGGAACACTATTGCAATGCGCTATTCTCATCAGCTTTTGAAATATAGGTTAAACTGACCTAACATACGGTATATAATACAGGTTAAACTGACTTTCCATGTGTGTACATTGGTAACAACTAGAACACTCAAGACTATGGGACAGACAGCATCGTAGGCTAGACAATATCGTACATGCTAATGACTTCTATCCCCAGCTCAGCCTTTACACAAACCCTGATGTATACCGTAACCCGGTGAAATGGTATAAAGGTAAAAAAAACATTGATACCGCCCCAGCCCTTGTGTTGTGGACAGATACTTACTTCTTGATGCAGTTTGTCATGAGTAGATGAACATCTTGCCTCTCGTCCAGCAGCAGCATGGCTCCCAGGTAGCCTATTCGCTTATCGGTGAACTTTTGCGATGCAATCAACTTCAGGCACTCCAGCTGCAAAATGTGTGCGGACAATTTATTTTAGTTTTCCCCAAACAGGCATGGGCGTGTGCTCAGACCTTTGCCAAGCTCAATGCATTGACGGACACGAGAGGAGAAGGACTTCCTGCATACCTGCCCAAAGTGCGCTGGGTAGCCCAGCATGTGCATATAGAGGAGCTTAGCCACATTCCTGCAGCGGTACGTGTTGTCCTCCTCTCTGAAGGACGAGCGGATGGCGGCGCACTCCTTCTGGATCATCTCGCGCTCCTCCGCCTGGGTACGGGCTGTCCGGATGGTCCGGATCAGCTCCCGCAGTCTGATCGGAGCGGGCATTCTCTGGAGGACACAGGGGGCAGGGTTAGGACACACAGAGCCCTGGTAATGTGGGCGGAAGGTCGCTAGTTCGATCCCCGGCTCCTCCTAGCCTGGAGTGTCGAGGTGTCCCTGAGCAAGGCGCCTCACCCTGACTACTCCTGACGAGCTGGCTGTCGCCTTGCGTGGCTGATACCTCCGTCGGTGTGTGAATGGGTGACAATATTGTAAAGCGCTTTGAGTGGCCACTAGTTAGTTAGTAAGCGCTGTATAAATGCAATCCATCTACCAATTAATGTGGATGCTGCCTGATTAAAATTCTTGTTGGGAAAATTATTTAAAAAACAGGGTAAATACATGACTGAAACTACTGAGTAAGAACATAATACAACCTGAATGCACTTACAGACGTTCTATCTTGTCAAACTATAAGTAACTCATCCAAGCCTAAAGTAGTAAAATGTGTGCAGTGCAAAAGACGAGCAGGTGAAATTCCATTCCAATGCAGCGAGGCTTAAGACAACGCAGGCTTGACCCGAGATGGTTAAATATTAATAAGACGCACATGCAGGGGAGTGAGATTAGATTCTCCTGCACAAAGTCCCATAAAGACCTGCATCGGAGAAATCATGCAAGATGCCATGTCAATTTCAAGAAAATAAGGCATACGGAACTACAACACTACCACATAGAACATATTATACAGGTATTACTTGTCTTATCTAATTTTCACCAGGGATCAGGAAACTTCACACAATTTTAACCGAGTCTGGTGGGAAATGAACATTACCCACTTCCAAAGTTCAATAATAATGATGACCAATATGGTAGACATCTACTTAGAAAAGTACTTAGTTTGATGGAAAAAATAATTGATAGCTTGCATAGGCCGTTACAGCAAAAAGGGAATACAGGGAGTAATTACTTACTAAACAAAACTATTTCTGCATTAAGTGTGCAGATAAAAAGTAATTTACTTGCCACGGGTAGACACCTTAGACAGATGTACTGACAAACCCCAGGCTATAACTTGCATCCTTTAACTAGTGTACAATGGCTCTCTTTATTCCTAGTATAAAATGAGTGTTCTACACTAAAGTAATTAAAATGAATTTGAACAGGGGAAACTTGTAATGCGCAACATTTCAACAAGCTAAAAATGACCTGGACATGATATCGGTAGTCAATGCTGTTAAAAAATGATTTCAATAATGTTATAAATATACATCACAGCAGACTACTGATGTACCTCTCTCTTTGTTTACATGCCATATTTATACAAGAGTATCCAATCTAATCTTAGGATCGCCATTTTACTTATAAAAAGGTATGACCTAGAGTTTACAGACAAAAAAACAGCATTTATAAATCTATCAAGGAACATTATAACTTGACCATAGGCTTCTCGCTAGATGCTAGATGCCACTGAATCCTACTAACTTCACCTTTAAAAAGGTGAAAGTGTCATGCTGATGACTATGCTTTTTGTATCTTTAATGCTAATAGATGGCATCTACAAGGTTTACAGAACTAATGAAATAGATGCAACATTTCTCTAACAACCGACACCAAATCGTCAGATATGATGCTGTGCATCCAGTGAGTCTGGTTTGGCTGGCGAGCTGAGCAATGATTCAGGTCTAATGCACTGTGGTGGTGACACTCAGCAAACATGGTATTGTTGGATGAGCGTTGAGCTAAAATCCTGTTCATTTACTCTCCATTTGCTTTGGCTGGGAAAACCTTATTTGATGCATGTATTTTAAGTCGAGTCACACCAAGCATATGAAGGATTACGTAATATAAACCAAGGATATGAGTGGCTGTTAACCACGGATTATACATTAATAATAATCAATGTGGGATAAAACACATTAATGAAGATAGAACATTCTCTGTCTTCTAAAACCTACTCCCCACCCCCCCCCCCCGTTCCCATAACGAACTGTCCATTACATATCTAAACCGGCAGAACTAGCATCTCCTGGGAGCTAAATAAAACATGATAACACTAAAGGTTCCTTAATCTATGCATCTATGGTGTGTGACCTATCTATATATATGCTAATGTAAGGTTTGTTTAAAACTTTTCATAAACACCAAAAAGCTAACCGTTTACGAAGTGAGCGAAGATTAAGGGGTACGCACGCACAATGCAAGTGGTTTAGAGTTCAGGAGTAAAAGCAATGATCTTATTCAGTAGTTGGCCAGTGAACACATAGGGGACACTCGCCAAGGTCAGTCGGTCTCTGTCTTGCAGACAAAGAACTCTCTGCTGTGTAGTAACAGTATATTAGACAAATTTCTTCCATAATTCTTGAAACCTACAATGTCTTTCATTCTAGGTCAGTTGGTCACACCAGAAGGGCATGTTTGTCCTCAAACACAACATAACTTACAAGAAATTCACCTGTGATAAACCGCCTAGCCCTCAACATTTTGGTTGCAAAAAAAAGGGCAACTGCGGTTCGATTGGGTTATCAACCTGCCATTCCCTTGAGGCTCTGGGACCTAGCCTACACTTCCTGACAACCAGTGGCTAATGGGGAAAAACATGCCACACCTTTCAAGTAACACAGGGATGTATACCTTAAACAAAATGTATAATATAAGACAGGAAATGTAATGAAAATTCCAGATGAACACACAAGTGCCTAACATATTGCTTTATTATATTACATGTTGAAGGGAAAGCAGTTAAACTGCGATAATGGTCCACCATTTAAAGAGCAAATTAGATTAGATTCTAGCCCTTGGACACGTCCGAGTTTCTTGATGAGGAAAATATTACTAATAGGTTATCATTGTACAAACTTGAATGTATCCTTTTTATTCAAGTAACATTATACGTCTTAGTATCTTTGCTGTGCTTTTCATTCCAATGCAATCCTCACTATTAACACGGGAAGTCAAAGCCTTCAGGCAGAATACGTTGTGGAGCAAGATGCAAATCGCCACAACCCCTGCCCTCCGTGTCATCTATCCGTTCTGGTCCCATTCAAAACGTCAAACTGGCTCCCTGGCTTCATAACCATGAACCTATCTTCTTTAGCCAAAGCAATTCATCGCCCACTTGAGCATGACATCTTAAATACATCCCGTACTAAATGGATGTTGTCAAAATGAACCTTACAAGCTCATCAAAACTAAATTAACGCAGGTTGTCAGTGAACATCACAAACCTCCTGTCAGCCCGTAGCTCAACCGAAATAAAAAGTTAAGACATCAGATCCTCGTTTTATATTCTGCTCGTTTAAAATACCTTTTTAATACACGAAATACAACGCCCCAGACGTCGGGGACCTCAGATGACGAACTCAGAAGGAACTCTGAAGGAGACACATCCAGGCTGTTGTCACACTGCTAGTGGGAGAGCTGGCCTTGTATGAGGCTTCATCTGAAACCATTGCAACTCCTTCTGCACCAGTGGTGGATAACCAGTTCAGACTGGGAATGCCCGATAACCCTGGTACTAGAGGGCCTATGGAAGCGTTTGACTTAGCAAAACTAGCAAGATTAGTCTTGGATAGGTTAGCCAGCTAGCATCCTGTCAGTTCACATTATTAGAACACTGAACTGGACCAACAGCTTCTGGATCTCGAACTGGTTTGACTGGCGGGTCAGACCAGTGTCCATACTGGGAGGCTGTCATCTCAATCAACCCATGTGGAGTGTATTCCCCCCTCACCCTGTTGTCCCATATCGCCACAGTGGTTAGCCTTGACTTTACATTAGCCAGCTACACAGCTAGCACCACTACAGGCTAACCAAGCTATCCCTGTTAGCCGCTGACACCCCCAGCTGCGAGCCGCTTCCCGAGCTCCACAGCCTACAGCAAAGTTGTCAACATCTCGCCACACATACTGTCACTGGTCCGCCTCCGTGTCGCGGTGGGTTCGTTCACATCGTCCCCGACACGTATCGTTAAAGAATACTTACCGGCCGTGGCGGTACCAGACGGGGACTTTTTATACGAGCAGCAGCGGAGGGGGAACACAGCAGACATTCAAAATGGCGGCCGTTCCAGCCTCATCACGTCTACCGCAGGCGGAGGGATCCGCCGGAGCACCGAGGCTTCCGACGGGCGGCGGGAAGGCTCGACGTTCTACGTTACAGTTACATGGACGTTTTCTTTGTCATCTCTTGATTAACATCTTCGCTTGATATGATATTTTTCATGGGAGAATATGGGTAACTTATGCATGTTTTGTTGTTGATGTGATGTGTTTGGTGTTAGTGCGCATCGTTGTGATTTGAGTCTTTTCCAGCAGGCGATGTGAAGCGGTGTCGACTGGAAGGGGCTAACGGGAGGCTAACTAACGGACGCTTTCTTATCATCTGGCTGTCGTGTATTTTACGGTCGCTTCTTTGCTTTTATACAACAGCTGGCAGTTCACACCCTCTGTGTTTTAAGTAATGTCATCACGGCGTTCCACAACACAACATGGGAGATGAATTCAGATTTTTGTCGGTTCACCGCCGCGGATGAATAGTGATTCCACGTCGATGAAGTGCTGCGGCTGTACGCGTACTCGTGGCAGCGGTGACGCGTGCGCGCGACATTACGACGAATGGTTCCGCGGTCGCGCGATCGGGGGGCGCCCCCCTGCGTCGTGGGCGCGCTGCGCAGGTTAGCGACGCGCCTTGGACCGGGAGTGTGTTGTGATGATCACCGCGCCGCCGTACGGAGATCCTCTGTAGGACAGATAGTCCGCATGAGCACCGGTACGCGCTCCGTTTTAATTTATGAAATACACATATATATATATAAAATATAACTCAATGCTGGACCTCATGCACTCTGTGGGAACGCGAATCTACTCTCATTCCTCTGGGTCGTGTTGTCAGGTTTGTGTAAAGGTATTGTGTGTGTGTGTGTGTGTGTGTGTGTGTGTGTGTGTGTGTGTGTGTGTGTGTGTGTGTGTGTGTGTGTGTGTGTGTGTGTGTGTGTGTGTGTGTGTGTGTGTGTATTGCATCGCCGCTAAGTTTTGTCCCGTGGTGTTCAGCGCTCAGTCTAAACCTGCACTTAGTGAACCATGCCCATCATCCTCCGACAGTCGGATCCTCTCCGAGCTTTATATTTTATATTGATCAGAATTGCATCCCGCCGACGTGCGGTGGGCTCTCCCACAATGCATCGCGGCGCGGCTATACGTCGGGATCAGCTGAAACGCGCCCCCCGCAGTGTGGCTATCAGGGGCACGGCGGCTGGGTGTGCTGCTGCTGGTCCGTGCTGATCGTATGGATGCTGTTAGAGGGTCTGGATCTCAGTCCTAGGACCATCTTGGGTTTAGGGTTCAGTGTTTTCTTCTGGTTTCTTTTTTTCTTGTTTTGATTTTTGGTTCTCCCTTCTCAAAGCGGGTTCGGATCTATCTGAGCCGGTTGGTTTATCCATCGATGATAGGTGGAGATTCGTTGTTTTCTTTTTACCGGGAGTGGACAGTACTATGTCCAGGCGCAAACAGAACAACCCATTCAGAGTTAATTGTAGGTATTGTCCCAGGTATTGTCTAAATCATTTTCCTTACCGTCCTTTAACAGTGCATGTTATTAAGTAGCAGGGTCGTGTTTATAATGTGTGGACTGTGGAAGATGTGAATACAAGGCATCGATGATGAGAGCTTATGTGTTCTGTAGCATTAATGCTGTGGATGTGAATATACGTTTATCATAATTCTCATGTCATCTGCGTACTTTATATTTATTATTGGCTGTTCAGTTGCGCTTTATGGATTATTGGACCGCAACTTTTTGGATCACAAACTTTGATGTAGCCTTGTGAATTATTATTGCTTTATTTACCCTTTTCAATGCAGCATTATTGTGATGCTTGTATGGCTACCTATGATCTACTGTTTTTGAGCATTAATTAATTTAATGAATATATTGGACAGATTTAGCCGGCCAATATTTTTCCCTTTTCGTGGGCATACATTAAGGGTTCATTTAAGAGTTGTTGTTACTTTGTTAAGGTCTCATATTGTGATGGTACAGCAATATTGCATAGAAGTATGATGGCTATGTTAAATATATAGATGCACCCTTTCCCCTCAAGTTAAGATTAAATTAATAGTTGAAGAGGCAGTATTCAAGGGATATGGCTCTCATTTTATATTGGCTGTCTTTAGTTATCGCCATGATGACTGAGAGTTGTTGATTCTCTCTTGTTTTTGCGGTAGTGCTATTCTAGGCTTTCGTACAGAACAACACTAAACCATCTATGCAGCACTTATTACGACACTGAAGTCTGTAAGATGTGTGTTCCCGGTATAGTGTAACATAGTCTCTGATGGTCGACGGTCCTACTTTCTAAACATATTGTAAAGGAGGGGTTGGAAAACATCTTGCACCTGTGGCTGCTTCAATCCTACGGGTTAATTAGATGAACGCTAGGATCACTCTTTACACACGGTGGAGCGAGGAAACCAGGGGAGGACCTGCCACACTGGGGAATCGGTTTCATCTCATTGTGGGTGGAAGAGGTCTTATCCTTCGTATATGTCTCTGGTCTGAATCAAACCATTGTGTTCTGAACCTCAGCCGAGCTGTGATTATTTTACCTTCCGTCCGCATGAAATGAATTCAGAGGAACTGCCCTGACTGACTGACAGACCAGACAGACGAGGAGACAGTCTGACAGACAGCCAGTCTGACAGACACCCAGACTGACACACACACACACACGCACGCACACGCACACAGTTTCTTTTTGTTAAGTTTGTGTACTTGCGTATCCCTTTTTTTTTCCCGTATTCAAAGGAGTCACTTCAGTGCATAGACAACAGTCTGTCCTGAGGTAATGGCAAAAACAAGTTATGAAGTCAAGAAAAATGTAATTAGTAATACAAATCTTTAGCGTTTTGGTTGCTAGTTTTGTGTGTTGTATCTGAAGCCCATGAAATAGCCTCTGCTATTTCTTCTAGACAGGGTTTCCGTGATAGATGTGGTCTTTAAAGGGGTCCAGAAGTCTATCAGATGTTTTGAATGCGTCTTGTTTGGGACCATACAATGACAATACTCCAATGTTCATTCGTCTGGGTTAATATTCCCATGGTCTGAAGAGGCCAGTATCTTCGCTGCGATGGGAGACGGGGCCCCACTGCTTCCTGGAGACTCAGACAGTGTTGTGTCCGTCCGTCTGTCTCTGTCTGCCTGCATTTGTGTGTTCTGGAGGGGGGGGGGGTTCAACAGAACCCCCATTGCTTGGTGTTTGAGCAGAGTTTTGGCATTTCTCTTTTGTCTGTTTTGTTTAGCCCCCCCACCCCAACCCCAAAAGCCTCCCCCCCCTTCTCTTCTCTCTCCCTCGCTGTGTCTGTTGGCTGATGAGTTTGTCTCTTTGTCTGGAATCAGTCAGACACTGCGTCACCTCCTGCCTACAGACACACAGACACACAGATAGCATCAGAGTGGCAGAGACAGAGCGGGGGGGGGGAGTGAGGAGAGACAGATGTACAGACAGAGCCTAGCGGTGGGGGAGGGGTATCTCTCACACATCAATCATTGGCTGGCTGCCGTGAAGCCAGCCTGCTGTGGCGGTTCATAGTTCACCCCTCCCACCGGCTCCACCTCATGCTAATGAGAGCCCTGCATTACTATGGGAACGGGGCCCAAACTATTCCCACAGAGGAGGAAGAGTGATGAACTATCGTCTCCTCCTGTCGTGTGTGTGTGTGTGTGTGTGTGTGTGTGTGTGTGTGTGTGTGTGTGTGGATTTCTCCGTGGGCTGTAATTACTTGCCAGTCCCGGCAGGTAACAGTCGGTCTTCCTCCTCCACTCCAGACCTCCTCCACCATTTGCTCTCCAGATCGTAGGGAAAAGCATAAGACAGGATGTTATGTTGGTGGGGGGGGGAACCACCCAGGACCCCAGCGGATGGGGTGGGACGGCAGGGGTCTGGGGGTAACGGAGCCACATGGCACATGGGGCTACGAGGCTCCGGAGCTGCTGGTGTAGAGAGTGCCACTCGGAGCGGCGCGCAGGCAGCAGAGAACAGAGGGCCATCCAGGCTGGCGAGTGCGTGGGTGGTACTGGTGAGATGGAGAGAAAGAGGTACAGACAGAGGGAGAGGAGGAGAACGCTCACTGACGAGCAGGCGGTTGGGATGTGGGATAGAGAGCAGGATGTGCTACCCCCCACCCACCCCCCAGGACTGCAGTATGGTCCGTGATAGCATGTGTGTGTGTGTGTGTGTGTGTGCTAGAGAAGAGGGGGTGGGGATGTAAACAGGAGGGATGCACTGGCCACTAGTTCACTGCCGTTGTATCAGCATCCTCGATGAGTTCTGATCAGCCGTGTGAGAGAGAGGCCACACGCTTAATGAAGGGTTCAGGATCGTACCAAGGCACTTGCTTGGGTCTTTCTTTGTTGTATTGAAATACAGCTTACAGAAATTGCCAGGATTTGCCATGAATGGCTAAATGAGTGGTCTGTACCAGTGTTCTTCATTCAGTGTCTGATAATCGCAGAGTAGGTAGAAATTATAGACGAATAGGCTTTTTATTCTGTAAATGTGAGTGTCCTCTTTAAAAGAACGAGTGCAGGATCCGGTGAAGGCTCGAGTGTTGGGGACATTCAAAGCACTTATGCTGTATCTGTAGAGGAGGCTCCATTGTTGCTATTTTAGAGCGGATTGATTATATTACAGCAATACATACAAACATTTTATCACCGGATGGTCATGAGACATTGACTAGTTAGAAATTAAAATCAACCTTCCAAATACCCCACTGTTCAGTTTAGCAACATAAAGAATATAACTGCTCTTGAATTTGGGATGACTGGGTCCTTTTTAAATGCCCACGATATATATACTATGACTCGGACTAAGAATATGTGGCCCATTTTCTATCAATTGATTATTGATCTGTGATGTAACGTATAAAAATGTCATATTCCCAGCACTTAATAAGATTGCCCTGGAAATGATCCAAAATGCCCCTGAAACTGATAACAAGGGGGCAAAGAAGCCTGTAACTTAGTCCCCTGATATCTATACGATCACTTATAAATAATTAATAGCTTCAGAAAGATAAGGATAATCAATTATTTTTCTGTCAGTGATACTGCGCGTCCTCCGGCAAAAACATTTCAAGCCACAATTCCGGTGACATCTAAAGATTTCAACGATGTAAAGAAGCTTTGTCAGACCAACGTAGCTCTGAGGGGGCCCTGAGCGAGCCCCCCCCCCCGCCTCGGCTCCTCGTGCCCCCCCACATGTAGTTCTGTGTCTGAGAGCGCACTCACACTAGGCCATCTGAGCCGTGCCCGAGCACGGTTGCCCCCTAAAGTCTAGATCGTTTGGCTAGTGTGAGCACGCCATCCGTACTCAAGCACGTTTAAATTCCGTGGCCTCAGTTCACTTCGGAAAGGTGTGCTCAGGCCACGCTACAGATGCTAATGAGCCGACACGCGCACGGATACGCAACCGTATGTACAAGAGGCAACCGTACTCTGGCCCAGTTGAGATTGCCTAGTGTGAGCACAGGCCAGCGGCAGTGTGGGGGGGGGGGTGCAATCGTACTTGAGTACGGTACAGGGTAGCTTTGCCTAGTGTGAGTGCGCTCTAAGAGGTTATGAGTTAATTGAGGCAGCAGCCTCTGGGCATTACTGGTGGGTGACCCACTCGTCGACTGAAATATCTTTTTCCCCTTTATCGTGAAGTTAACACTTGATCCTACTCCATGATCCGAGCGGATGTTCCTGTGTTTCCTGTTTCCTGTTCCAGGGCCATTCCACACTTCAGGCATGACAGGACTGCAGCACACTATTAACATGGACGGCCGGGACGAGTTCATCCAGGGCAATGCGCAACACGGCATCCACTCCCAGGCGCTGCACGAGCAGGACAGCGTCTCAGGTACCGAGGGGGGGGTCCACCAGAGCTGGGCGGGGGGCGGAGCCAGTCAGCCCTGCACTGTGCCTGTTGTCATGCGTGTATTGATAGGGCTGTGTTTGCCTCTGTAGAAGACAGCGATAGCGAACATGGCGACGACTCGTCATCCAACACCTCCACGGACGACCTCATGAGCGCCAAGCGCACGCCGTGCCGTCTGCAAGGAGCCGGAGTCAAGGAGGTGAGCCCTGGAGGCCTCATCGCCATTTACATCCACACTAACGTCCAGGGCATTTAGCTGACGCTTTCACCCAAAGCCTCTTACACATACTCGTTCGTACACACATTCACACGCCGACGTTGGCGTCGACCGCGCAAGGCGACACCCAGCTCGTCAGGAGCAGGCTAGGCGTCTTGCTAAGAGACACCTAGCTCAGAGACACCTTGTCCTCGTCGGGGATCGAACAAGCAACCTTCCGGTTACAAGTCAACCCACCGTCTAAGCTCAGCCGACCACCAGAGTGTGTTCAACATGACCCCACTACATCTCCGGCTCATTGCATCACAACGGCGGGTCACAGGTCTCCTGCCATGCTAGCGGCTTCACCAAAGCTTTCATACGTCCTCGACTGCCTGCCCGTGTTAAGACCCCCCCCCCCCTGTGGTGTCTAATGGTCCCCAGGAGAGCGGAGAGGAGGCGGGAGAACGAGGCCACGGCTTCCAGTGTCCCCTCTGCACCCTGGACTTCAGCAGCCCCGAGAAACTCATCTCCCATGTGTACCAGGTGAGAAACTCATCTCTCGTGTGTACCAGGTGAGAAACTCATCTCTCGTGTGTACCAGGTGAGAAACTCATCTCTCATGTGTACCAAGTGAGAAACTCATCTCATGTGTACCAGGTGAGAAACTCATCTCCCATGTGTACCAGGTGAGAAACTCATCTCATGTGTACCAGGTGAGAAGCTCATCTCTCATGTGTACCAGGTGAGAAACTCATCCTAGATGAGTTTCTCACCTGGTACACATGAGAGATAAGTCGTCTCTCATGTGTAGCAGGCGAGATCAACCAGTAAGAGGCCTTCAACTAACAAGGACACCGAAGGAACAATGCGATATTGAAGTATATCTACTTGAATATACTGCAAACCGCAGTACTCATGGATATGTTTTACCTTGAGGTTCAGTCTTGCTCTGGTTTTGAGTAAAAGTTTCAATATTGCAGCAAAGTTCTCCTTGGCTCTAAACGGTCTCAGGAAGTTGTTTGGTTTTATGGGCTGGGTAGACTCTGGTGTAATCTCAGTTCATCCAGTTTGTTCGCTTCCCTGGCTGCAGTACGCTTGGTTTGTGTGCCAATTTGTTTCATAACTGGCAACCCGGGGTACTCTGACAACAGTGAGTCAGAACACACTGGCCAAACAAAAACAGACCTCAGGAGCCACAACGGAAACCTCAAATAAAACATACTGCCTACAGCATTGTTGTCGGAGAAGCCATTATTTGGACCTGGCATGCTTCCTAAATCTGGTGAAATATCCTGGTCACTCGACTCTTTGATTTAGTACAGTCAATTTGTAACCTTTTTTAATTAACAAAAGAATATTTTTTTCAGTTTAACCGATGACAGTGATAGTGTTTGTTTGTTTGGTCAGCACTGACTGGATTGTCTTGCATTTTTCCTTTTGAAACGCATTGTATTCCTTTAGCTCTAACGGAAATAATATTCCTAAAATCCCAATTATACGACAATGATTGTATTCTGACCATTTCTTAAAACAATTGTGAAACAGTTATGCTGAAACGATGTTGTGGTGCTGTTGATCTGCCTGTGAATGCCAACACAGTGAGAACCCGCCCAGGCCGATGTGTGACCGTGTGTTTCCCCCCGGCAGCACACCGCCATGATGAGCAACACCAAGAGCTACGTGTGCCCGGTGTGCGGCCGCGTGCTGAGCTCCCCGGGGTCTCTGGGCCGCCACCTCCTCATCCACTCAGAGGACCGCCTCTCCAACTGCGCCGTGTGCGGGACACGCTTCACCGACATGGACAACCTCAACAGGTCCGCCCCTGACCTCTGAACAGCCTCCCCCCCCTAATTAGCTGGAAGTGGGGCGTGTATATGTATATGTTAGAAACACAACGTTGATAAGGCATAGCCTCATGTGGAGTTTATCGTCATCAGAAGGAGGTGTGTTTGGAGGTTTCTCTCATTATGTCTAATTTACATACAGTATATTGAGTACCGTATTGGTCCGAATATAAGACGACCCTGATTATAAGACGACCCCCGTTTTTCAACACAAACATTTAGAAAAAAAGATTTGCATACCACATTTGCAGAACGAAGAACTTTTCTTAATAACAATATTAAAAACACAGTGAATTAAACACTTGTTATATTAAAGGGACTCTTACCTTTGTTGCATTTTTACACTTTTTTTGGATAAGGTTAAATTGGTATTAATAAGGTAATAACACTCTAATATGCAAGACAGACCCACCAGGAGTAAAAACAAACAATTATTTTACTCTCATAATATTTAGTTAAAACTTCAACCAATAAAATTCTTCGGACCGAATGACCTTATTGGCCGACAGACCTGTCTGTTTGCTGCATGGATATATAAGGTTTTCCGTCTGCTTCTTGTGGCGCATTCGGGCCCGCGTCATCAAGGCGCGTCCTCAACTAGAGGGTTTGTTTTGATTCCACGGCAGACAGTAGCGAGTAGCAACCGACGATGGCAGACCAAAGTGGTCCACGGCGTACTGAAACTGCACCATTCAGTCCGATTAGGGGACTCATCTCGGACTCAGACTCACAGAGTTACCCTCCTCTGGAGCCTCAGGAAGACCTCCAGACTGTTGGCCACCAACTGCACCATTCAGTCCGACAAGGGGACCCGATTCGGCCTCAGAAGCCAAGTGGTCCCGCTCCCCTGGATGATTCTCAGGACCTCCAGACCGTTGGCAACCAACCGCACCACTTAGTCCGATTAGGGGACCCGTTTCGGACTCAGACGCAAAGTTGTCCCGCTACTCTGGAGCTCCGGGAAGACCTCCAGACCGTTGGCACCCAACCGCACCACTCAGTCCGATTACGGGACCCATTTCGGACTCAGACGCGACGTTGTCCCGCTACTCTGGAGCTACAGGAAGACCTCCAGACCGTTGGCACCCAACCGCACCACTCAGCCCGATTACGGGACCCATTTCGGACTCAGACGCGACGTTGTCCCGCTACTCTGGAGCTACAGGAAGACCTCCAGACCGTTGGCACCCAACCGCACCATTCAGTCCGATTAGGGGACCCATTTCGGCCTCAGACGCTACGTTGTCCCGCTACTCTGTTTGTAATGCTCATACACCTTTCTTATACTCAGTGGGACCACTGTCCTTCAACATGGGGCCTCAAAACGGTATCACACGAAGCCCATACAATTACAGTGAGCCACCTGCTAAATTTCTTGTTTACTAGACCCCTGGTAGATATTATGACCCCTGGGAGTCTAAACATAACCGATAACCCATGGGAGTCTAGAACTTTTGTACTGTAGCGACCCTGAGACAGTTAAATAGTTTGTGTGTTATGTGTTACATTATATTTCGTTGTCCGCTATGCCAGTTGTTCTATGTGCATGTATTGTAATGTTCTTCTTGTCAATCAGCGTGGGGGCGAATCATTAGGTCAGCTGGGGGAGGGCCTTGGAAGAACAGGAGGGTGGGGGCCTGCACGCGAGTGAGACCGTGTTGGGGGTTGCCGGGGTAACCGGGGTTTGTTTTGTGTCGGTTTTCTGCCGTTGGTTACAATGTTACGGGCTTCAGTGACCTGGTTTTGGTTCATTAAAACTACCTCCAACTACTAATGACTCGACATCATTATGTCACCGGCGAGGTCGTTACAGTACTCTAAAAAATAACGCTTAGTTTTGTAAATAACGCTTAGGGGGTGGGGCATTGGAGGAAGGCGGGATGATTTGAATGTGCTGTAATTCTCAAATGCAACAAAGGTAGGAGTCCCTTTAATGACAATAATAATAATGCCAGTAAAGGCCACGGCACTTTCAAGGCAAAATATGTACAGTGTGATTCAAAATGAATATCAAGCAACATTGTGAATATTTTTAAATAACAGAGAAAATACAGGCCACATATTTAACTAAACTTAACTAAAATTCGCCAAATTTCTCCTCCGATGTGACGTCTCTCTATCCCTCACACACGTCCTCTGCCCCGCTGTGTTCGCTCTCGCTGTCATCGCTCCCCAGCGGCTCCTACCAAAGCGCGTTTTCTCTGACGTATTCAAAAACTCTCAGGTCAACCTCACTGAAACGACCACTTTGAGGACCACGGTAGGATTTGCGCTGACTGTTGGCATCTTTGAGACGTTGTTTTGGTGCTCGCCATCTTCTTACGTTACACTCCGTGACCCCGAACTTCTTGGCAGCTTGGCAGTTGTTACTTGACTCTGCCTTATTGACGACCATTATTTTAAAATTGGCATCATAGCTCCTCCGCTGTTGTTGATTGACCTGACCCACTTTGAGCCACTTGTCTCTAAATGCCTGTCTTTAAACACCGGTAACGGTCTGGTTTTTAAGGACGCTGGACTACTTCTTCCCGGAACCAATTCCTGGCGCCACATGCGGCCGCGAATGTGTATTGACATTTAAATGGAGAGGCGAAGAAGAGAAACTGCGCTCTGAATACTAGACCCCGAATACAAGACGACCCGACTTTTTCGGACCTATTTCGAGGGGAAAAAAGGCCGTGTTATATTCGGACCAATACGGTAGTTGATTCATGGCAATGAATCAACACACACACATCTACTATAGACAATAGTTATCGGCCACGAGGTGACCACTTTAATTGGCAGCAGCTGTTAGCCATTCTGAAAAACCATGTCATCGTTTCTTGAAGTGCAAATCCCTTCCACTCTATTGAGCTTTTATTGGGTTAGTGGTTAGAAGCTGTGTTGGGGACATTATGTCCACGCAGGCACTACACCGTAGTACCAAGGCTGGGTGGCCAATGAGGGCACGCTTATGTTTAAATGACTCCCAGGGGAATTACAGCATCCGTCACGGTGGGTCTTGTGTGACTCTTAAAGATACAGTGAATCCCAAACCACTTTGTTTTGAACGTACAGCAATAAACGCCACTTTATCACTGACAGAAATAAATTGAATTTCGAGAAAAAAATGGGTAAATCGTATGTTTCTGCCATTCTCCCCGAAACAAGACGTGTACGTTCCACTCTTAGAGCGACCAACGTTGTGCATATTAAGGGTGTTTAGAACGGTGTGTGTGTGTGTGTGTGTGTGTGTGTGTGTGTGTGTGTGTGTGTGTGTGTGTGTGTGTGTGTGTGTGTGTGTGTGTGTGTGTGTGTGTGTGTGTGTGTGTGTGTGTGTGTGTGACGGTACCTGCTCCTCTGTCCACAGGGAGAAGCTAAAGGAGGCTCTGAGCACCAGCAGCATGCAGGACTGCGGCAGCGGCCGCGACGCCTGCGCCATGACCCAGTCCCTCTCCGGCGGGGCCATGGCCCACCCGGGGGCCCGCTCCTGCCAGGGGCCCGGCCCCAACGCGTGTCAAATCCCCCCGGCCTGCCAGGGCGCCGGCCCCCGGCCCTGCCACGGCGCGGGGATGGGCCCCGGGGACCAGGGCTCCTCCTTCCCCTCGCTCCCGGACAGCCTCCTCTCGGAGGGCCCGTCGCTCGGCGCCATCACCGACGCCCTCAACTCGTCGTCCTCCTCGCTGCCCCAGATCCCGGACATCCTGAGCCCGGCGGGGGCGCCCGTCTACCCGGCGGGGGTGCTGCTGCTCTGCAACAGCTGCGTGGCGTACCAGCAGCTGGTGGACGCCCAGTCGCCCATGAGGAAGTGGGCGCTGCGCCGGAAGAACGAGCCGGTGGAGGCGCGCACGCAGCGGCTGGAGCGCGAGCGCACCGCCAAGAAGTCGAAGCGCGCCCACGAGTCGGACGAGGAGCGCCAGATGCGGCGGCTGCGGGACCGCGAGGCCAAGAGGATGCAGCGCATGCAGGAGTCGGAGGACCAGCGGTCGCGCCGGCTGCAGCGGGACCGCGAGGCCATGCGGCTGAAGAGGGCCAACGAGACGCCGGAGAAGAGGCAGTGCCGGTTGGTCCGGGAGCGCGAGGCCAAGAGGATCAAGCGGCGGCTGGAGAAGATCGACCCGTCCCTGCGCACGCAGATCGAGCACGACCCCGCCGCCATGGCCGCGCTCACCGCCGACATGAGCCTGTTCCAGTTCCCCTGCCCCATGGGCGGCCCGCCCATCGACAACGGCCTCTTCATGAAGCTGCCCTGATTGGCCCAACGGACCGCTTCTGCTCAGCCTCTCTGGGCCGTCGGGTCGCCATAGAGACGAGACCCCCCCCCGCCGATCGAACCCTGTTTCCGTCTGTGAGGAACGACCGGGACAACAGACCGCTTAAAAAAAAGATATATACAAAATCTACTACTTTATAATTTATTAGTCTTAGATAAACACGTCCGACGGGACGGAGAATGTTCCGTGTTGTGTGAATGACGTGGTGATGATGATGATATACATGCATGTTGTACAGAGATTGATGAGACGAAGAGGACACTGACTCCCCTCCCTGGAGGATGTTTTTGCACATGGACCGGTCATCAGTGATCGGAGAGCCCCCACCCCCCCCCCCATCCGCCTGCACACGGGTCGGTTCGTGTTTACTGGTAACCCCACCTCCCATTACGCTGCCATCACAGGTCAGCCTGTATTCACCCACACAACTACCTCACTAGGGGCCCGGGGCTCTGGGGCCCTCTGCTCTGGGGCCCCCCCGTACCGTGGCTTACCCCTGTCCATCTCCGGCCCCCCCACCACAAGCGTTTACCGATCCACTACAGATAACCGGGCCCCCCTCCTCATTTGTCACTCAGGGACCTTCAACAGGACGACCCCCCCAGAGAGGAAAGGGGTCCAAACTGAACCATGAGTTTCAATTCGGGGTTCAGCTTGTTTCTGTGTCTGCGCTCATATTGAACATGCCTTGTATTCAGTATTCAGTATTACAGCTCGTCCATATCAGTATAACTCAATGCGTACGGCCCCTCCTAGTTTTCCGTTGCCAAATGCCGTTTTCACCCGTAATATCACCCTCCATACGCTTTGCCAAATAGTGATTTCAGTATGTGTAGGTCAAGTTTCTGTGATCTTCTGCAAAGTGTTTCCGAGGCCATGAAATGTCCATTTGTGCTGCTGTTACCGTACGCGTTACCTCTGACCTTAGAGCCTCAGCAGAAGGAGATAGTACCTCAGACTATACTCATTCAGTGGCTTCAAGAGTTCCACTACCACCACCAAACACTTTCTCATTGTTTAAACCGTGTTTCTCCGATCCGGTTTGGAGTCAATACGACAGTACCTCAAGTTAAAATGTACAACCGAATTGGGCATTAGCATTGATGGTGTATTCTATCCATAAATTACTGACATGTTTAGGGCAGGTTCTCTGACAGGAGACGAGTGGTTCTCAGTTCCAGGTTCATTAGTTTATTTTTGTATTTATTTTATTTTTTATATTCATTGGTTTGCAGAGCACTGGACATTATATGAATCACTACGCCCCTACAGGGAGAGATTGTCTTGGATCAAATAACCTCATTCCAACATATTTATGCAAGAGGATGTGTATATTAATATTTTTGTGAACATATCTGATTGTGCTTAATTATATACATTTCATAAATTCCAACCGTTGAATGGTGTTTTGTTACGTTTTTGACCCATCCATCTAATTTCATTTTCCAGATGCAAATATTCCCAGGGTCGAACTACCAGTTTACATAAATGTGACGTAAGAACTACAGGCCTGTCTGTTTAGCGCTCATTTAACAAGCTATTTATGTAAATGACAGGTGAGGTTGCTATTGTAATTCCTATTTTGTTGTTGAACACCTTGTAGTCCACGACTGCTTTAAACCTCTATGCAACAGGGGTATATTTATTGAGATAAAGATTAGGTCACTTTCCATGAAAACTATGCAGATCAAAACGGAACATAATTCTTCATATAGTGCTTAGCTACTCAGGCAGTTGAACTCAGTGAGAGCTCAGATCTCTAACAGAGGATCTCATACCACAGGTGGGATTCTAGGCCATGATTAGGGTGCTCTAGGAAGTGTCTTTAAAGGTAGTCTGTTGTGCAAGAAACAGGGCGACACCTTGATTCCCCCAGGGCAGATCGCTGATATCCAATTATTTCTACATGGGTTTATACACAGGTCAGACTTTGAATACTAGGTATTCTCCATTGTGACTTTTTTGATTCTTGTATTTATGTGATCATCCAGGTCCCCTAGTCCAAGAATTCTACACTAAAATATATGTTCAGAAGAACCATGATTGCAATGGACGTATTGATGCATTTTCTCTCTTCTGAGCTTATCGATTTTCGATTTTAGGTAAGCATTGCATGTTGTAATAACTGCATTTGTCCTATGGTTTAGTATGAGCTTGTTATTTTGATGCTTGACTGTTTTATTCTAAATAAAAGGAAATGACTCCTTTCTGGTGGTGTTAGAGAATTGGCCTTTGGTTCTGTCCATCAGGATTTGCTTTGATGTACGCGTTTACATGACCTTCGATTTGTCAGAAATGGCCAAAATGAGAAAATTGGAGATTAAACTGAGGACATGTGCTTAATGTACTTACATATTGAACGGCTGAATTGATGGCGTGTCCATACAGTCCCTGGGTAACTGTCTTATCAACTTGGAATAGACTATGGAAATAAAACATTGAATATCACTGCCTGTATTAGATCCATCTTTCATGTAAAACGAAACATCAGAATAATCAACAGTTAATCAAACTAGTCAAAGTGTATGAGCACAAAGCACGTACCAGTTATGGACCAAAAACATATTTGCACCTTCATTTATGTTGGGCAGGCCCCGTGCTGTGCAACACAACTTACCTTAAGCACCATCTGCATTTAGGCTTGTTTCATGTGCTACTAAATATTGTTGATTCCCCTATGAGTTTAATAGTCAGAGGACCGATATAAACACTTTCAAATCAAATTTATTGGATGCAAATAGTAACCTTTGTATTATAGAATATGCATAATGATATTTCAGATTTTCACTTCCACTCACTTTTATAAAAAAAAAACTTAAACGGAAAGCAAAGTGGTAGGATAATAGTTTATATTTATATATGTATATATTATATTGTGTTTACTTAACAAACATGATAAATGCAACGTCTCAAAGAAGTTAGCCATAACAATAAAAATACAATATCTGTGTCCTTAAGTACATAGAATTAAAACAACAAAAAACAAAGAAGACCTAAGTAGTCCACAAAGAGGTACAAATATACAGTACAAATCTATTTTATCCAAAAAAGTAGAAATAAAAATGAAACAAAATATAGTCATTAATGCTTTGTTAAATTTCAGGTAGGTGAAGGGTAGTCTAAGGGAGCACTTTGGGTACACAACTCTAAGGCTTCTGATAAAGAATCAATACATACCGGTACGGCCATAGAATAGTAAAACGGACTATACAAAGTTCATACAACCTGGATTATAGTTGAGGATTGAATGTTACATATACATCATTGCATATATTTTGCAGATTGTGTTGTAAAAAAGAAAAAGAAAAAGAACAGATGCTAGGTCTTTTTATGTTATTCCACATCACAAACACCAAGGGCCAAAAAGAACAATGTCAATATGAAAACATCTCCATTTAAATTATCTTAAACCGTTCCTGTTATCCTGATTTCATTTGGTAACAGTGATACCAAAATACAATTATATTAAGGCCCAAACTAATTTACAAAGGGACAAAAAAAAAAAAGTGTTTCAAAACAAATGAACGATTCATTAAATGGTTACCATAAAAATAACATTTTCCATTGAAAAGCATACCACTTTACACTCTCTGCCTCACTTTCACCGTCAATAAACCAGTAAGAAGGAAACCTGGTAGACTTCAAGATAGATACCGACACAGCTCACACACCACGGACACTCTGTTTAAACTCCTGTTCAGGAACAGCCTCCATCACACACCTGACATCATGTTAAAAGTGCAACATCTTCCACTAACTTGACGGTCAGACAAGGAAACAAATGAATTGAACCGATCATGCTTAAGGGGAAGAAGGTTATTGTGGTCGTGTTTTGACGTTGTGAAACACTGCACTGGGGGAGTTGATACACGAGCAAAGCGAAAGCAGGGGAGTGAGGCTCCAGCAGGGCTGAGGCCAGGGCATAGAACATCTGATCCACACCTTGTATAAAGCAGACCTTAAGGCATTATCGACAAGCTGCATAATAAAACCATACAAAAAATACTCATATCTACAGGAAAACATTACGCACAGTTTTTTTTCCCTTACTTTTTTGGGTGCTTGATATTTGGAAACTTCAATTTACCAATAGTTGATCTTAAAACACTGTAAAGGAGGACTTTTAGTGCAATTACATAGAATAAAGAGCGCTCATCGATCCATCACATTAGTAGAACAGGGGTCACCGGAAACACCGGGTCAGGAACCTGGACCAAGACCAGGTCAGAGATCTGGACCCGGGGATCATCTGACAAACCTGGTCAGAGACCTGGACCAGAGGATCATCTGACAAACCTGGTCCGAGATCTGGACCAGAGGATCATCTGACAAACCTGGTCCGAGATCTGGACCAGAGGATCATCTGACAAACCTGGTCCGAGATCTGGACCAGAGGATCATCTGACAAATCTGGTCAGAGACCTGGACCAGAGGATCATCTGACAAATCTGGTCAAAGATCTGAACCAGAGGATCATCTGACAAACCTGGTCCGAGATCTGGACCAGAGGATCATCTGACAAACCTGGTCAGAGATCTGGACCAGAGGATCATCTGACAAACCTGGTCAGAGACCTGGACCAGAGGATCATCTGACAAACCTGGTCAGAGACCTGGACCAGAGGATCATCTGACAAATCTGGTCAGAGATCTGGACCAGAGGATCATCTGACAAACCTGGTCAGAGATCTGGACCAGAGGATCATCTGACAGACCTGGTCAGAGATCTGGACCAGAGGATCATCTGACAGACCTGGTCAGAGATCTGGAGTGGACCAGAGCATCATCTGACAGACCACGTCAGAGACCAGGTCCCGGGTTCAGAGACCAGGTCCCGGGTTCAGAGACCTGTACCAACCAGAGGGCATTGCTGCCAGAGATGTTTTGGCCGTACACAGAAAGCATTTGAAGCTTTACCGCCCCGCGCTGTGGCTTCTCATTCCTACCCATATGAGCACAGGACACGCTTTTAGACAGATCATCTTATGCCGTTGTGCTCCAACGATATGTTCTAATCTGAGCCACAATGCCAAAGTGGGGACTCGAAAAACTGTGAGACAGAACAGTGAACAGAATGAAACACTGAGTTTGCCATTCAAGGCTGCATGGGAAAGAAGACTGCGTGGCTCCGGCCTTGAACAACGAACCCACTCGCCTCTCGTAGTCTTTTCCGTTTCCAAGGAGGCCGTGGACATTGAAGGGTAAAATACTTGAGTTGTAACTGCATAGTACATGCTAGGACCACATGAAATGTATACCAGTTATACGTGTGACTAGATTGCCAATAGCATTTCAAAATGAAAAATAAGTTTCTAAATGGCCATCAATCGTTACAAAATTCTGTGGGCCTAAGAGTGTGATTTGTATGTTGATGAAAGCCTGCAAACCGGGTACCAGTGCATGAACTAGACTTGATAGATTCAGACTCCGACCCCGGTGGACGTCAACAGAACTGCAGGGGCGAGCGTCTGATAAACGATGCGGAGCTCATGGGATCTAACTCGACGGTCGACCAACGTGGACATAAACACATAAATACCAAACAAAAAAAAGGATAGTATCCAAGTCCGAGACCCCGTCATATCAGCCTACGACAGACAGATTGGGTGAGGTTAAATGTTTACAGCAGTAAGAAAGAACATTCAAGCCACCGAGCAGAGAAGGGGACACACCAACACACCAGGTTCCAGTCGCTCAGTGAGACCATCCAGAGATCAGGTTAGCATTTAGCAAAGAACAACGGCCTGGCCTTGGCTTGCAGCCATTCGTATGGGAGCGGCTAAATGTTCAGCTTTCTGTTCATTTTTTAACATCGGTCTTAAGTCTATTTCAGATTAAAGCTTGTGACGGCGCCATTGTTTATGCTTATGGTTTGTTCCTGAATCCGCGGACGCCAGCCTTCCGAGTTGCATGTTTGACGTCACTTTCAGTCTCGGAGCATTCATAGAATTCCCGTTCGTCTTTGTGATTGTGGCATGAAATTGGCTAGTCGTTGTTTATTGTTAGCTACATTAGCCTCTTTAGCAAACCAGCCCGAAAACAAACACCACAACTTTACATTGTATTGCACGCACAGCAAGACCATGCAATGGATAAATTGGTGAACGGAATAAAGTAGTTTTAAATGAACAACATTGTACAAATACAAAGAAAATACATCTCCTCACGGGCGCAGCCATTTTGTTGAGAGCGTCATCACTGCTCTCGGTCTACTCTCAGATTTTCGAAAGATGAAGACAAAAAGGGAGTGTGCCTTCGAGAAATGCTGCAAGAAAGCTGCGAGATCTTCGACTTACGACTCGGAAGTATGGCGTACAAGGATTCTGGAACACACCATAACTTTAAATCTACCAAGCCCTGTTTGTCATGAGATGAAAGTCCGTCCCCCCCCCCCCCAAGCCCTGATTGGCCAATCAATTAAAACACCTTGGAAAGCATTACCATTGGGTCGAGGCCAGACTGATCCGGGTGTGAACGAATCAGGATGGTCTCACCGGGCCAGGGTCTGACAGTTGATCATAGGAATGTTTGTGTGGAATGCAAGCCTGTAATAATAATGTTTACATTTGATTCTTATCATCATGGTCTAATTGCACTTAATAATCTTTCAGTTCAGTGAAGTCTAAAACCTCTCAGAAGATTGAACCTGCAGCACCCACATTGGCTAAACAGCAAACAGTGCAAATTATACAACAGTGTTAATTTGCAAGCTAGTTTTTAATGAATCCTAAAAACAGAACAAGCCCCATGGAGGAATTTATTCTAGGAGTTCCACCTTAAAATGTTTTTCGATTAGCATAAATGCCTCTAATCAAAAACGTTTTGAACTGTCTCCCACATGCATGCCTGTTAAAGAGAAAAGTGGGAGACGATCTGTTCCGAATACATAAGGGAATATTTATTCTGCAGTTGTCTTTCCCAAACTTGCCCAGTTCAATTTGCAGATATGTTAAGGGGTATCACCATGTTTCTGTCCATGGTATTGGCATTGGATCACTGGGTGGATAAAAGTACACTTGCAGCCCATGTAACAATACTTTAAAACATCAATTTAGCTATTTCCCATCTTAACAATGTCACCCGACAGTTTTAAGAACGGTTGGAAATATGTTTCCATCAACACGATGAAACCACCCAAACCCGCCGCCGATATAAAACGGTGATACAAAAGAACTGAAAAACAAGCCTTACATTCTTAAAAAGGTTTTGATTGTGTAGAAGGGTCTGAGTGCCCAGAGCCATTACTAAAGCTGTGGTCTCCTGGACGAAGACTTCATGTATGCAGAACCAGGGTTCCTCCTGAGTGTGAAGGTGGAGGCATGTGGAGTTCAATCCACCAGGGAAACATAAGCTGTCTTTGATTTGTTGGCCACAATACGAGCGTTTAGAGGAACCTTTTATGGTCTCTAGTTGATTAGCGAATTCTTGCAAATAGACGGTCCATCAGAAAGCAGACAGTTCAGGAGACAAGGAATTCTCTCGGCAGATTCGATGAATGAGCAGTAGCAACTAAACTACTTCAACTGCAAAGAACGGCCTGCAGTGACCGTCTCACCGTAGGTTTCTGAGGCATAGACGTTAAAAGGGATGGCCTTGACTCCAAGATGTGAAATTCTATGTTAACATTTCCCAGAGGGTAATATTCTGATGCGTGATATGACCCCAACAATATGTCCGTCCCCACTCTGGGTAAACTGTAAACGGTGTCGGTTTCTAAGAGGGGGAGATTTAATTAGTCAGCGAGGGGTGTGATGCTAATTGAATGATTGTTCTAAATGACCCTTGATTGGCGGTTGATTATGTGACGGCAATCTTCTCCCACTAAACCAAAACCTCTGGGAATATGCTTCTCCTCCGACAGGGAATGTAGATGAGGCCTTAGGGTTCCTAGTGGTCTTTGGGCAACAGAGACGAATACATGGCACACATCACCTCAGAGTCCTGGCATTGGTCACATCAACTTCCCACCCCCTGTAGGTGGAGCTTAAAATAAGGGGGGGGGGGGGGGGGGGGGGGTGGTAGTGGCCATTGATTAAAAAAAAACAACGATTGAACTAACAGTTGTGCCAAGATCACATTCTCCGTATCTCATGTTGTGGTGAAATGGGTTGGGTGAAACAAAGATAAGTGATGGCTATGCAGAAGTGGAGGTGAGGTAAGGAGGATAATCGAACCGTCTCCGGGTTATGAACGGTGTTTGACCAGCTACATGCTCCAGATTCACCTGCTCCGCCCCCCCCCCCGGACCCCCCGGGCCGGAGAGGACCTTAAGGCCGGGCCTGACTGCCGGCTGAACCCACAGAGCAATCCTTAAGACCACAGAACAACAACGGCCATTTTGTGTCTCGGTAAGTGTGCAAAATCTCAAACATTCTGAGGCTCCATTCTCACCTCCTCCCTCCGGCCCCCACTCATCCTCTCTTTTGGCTGCGTCTGTAGGACTCCTACTCCTCCTGGTGCTACTTCCCTGCGTTAGAGCGCCCCTCGATGGACAGTTTCACCTCCTGGGGGACGAAGGAGGGCCTGGTCTGTGCGTGCGGGCCCTCGCCGCCCTTTATCACACATCTTTGGAGGCCCGGGGCCGACCAGCGCCTCTGGGCGGCGCTCAGCCCGGCCTGGGCGGCCCCCAGAAGGACGGCCGAGGGCCCCTGGGCGGCGGGGCCCTCTGTGTGCAAATGGAAGCTGCTGCTCTGGCTGCGGCCGTGCTCCGCCGAGGGCGAGGGCACGCTGGGCCGGGAGGGCGCCACGCCCTCCGCGCCTGGCGCCTCCTTCTCCCTGTCCTGTTCCCTGTACATGCGCTCTATCCGGAACTGGGCCTGCAGCCGGGGCTGCTGGGGCGCGGGCGGGCCCATGGGCTGCGGGCTGGGACCAGTACTGGCTTTACTGGGAGTCCGGGCCAGGCCCTGCTGCTGCTGCTGCTGCTGCTGCTGTAGTAGTTGGGGGTGGTGGTGCTGCTGGGGCTGCTTCGGGGGCGGCGGGGGCTGCGCCTGGACCTGCTGCTGCAGGGTGATGGACACGCAGACGTCGCCCACCTGCAGGTGGTGGCAGGCCAGGCCGTAGAGCTGCGCCGTGCGCTCCGGCGTGCACGAGGACCAGCCCTGGCCGAACACGAAGAAGGGGTGCTCGGGGGGCACGTCGATGGTCACCTTGCTCTGCTGCTCGCCCACCGTGAAGTGCAGTGCCACCAGGCCGGCCTTCTGCTGGCTGGCCCGGATGTCCACCACCATGCTGGAGTCGATCTTCAGCCCGCCGCTCACCTCGGCGCTCCGCACAAAGTCCTGCGTCTGCAGGTCCTCCACGCGCTTCAGCTCGCCCGTCGCCAGCTGGATGATGGCCCCCTTCATGAAGTGGGACGGGCTGCCGGGCCCCGAGGCCGCGGCGGGCCCCGGGGGGGCCTGAGCGGCCCCCGGGGGGGCGTGGTGGGTGGACTGCTGCTGCTGCTGTTGTAGCTGCTGTTGCAGCAGCTGCTGCTGCTGCTGAGCTGTGGCCAGCTCAACCACAGCCCGCTCAGAGAGGCACACTCTGGCTGGGGGGTCAGAGGGTTTGAAGGAAGGGATGGCCGAGACGTCGTTGGGCTGGCACGCGTAGTGATGCTGCTGCGGCGGCGGCGGCTGGTACTCCATGGGGATGAGGACGGGCTGTCCGTTGGCCAGGATGACGGCGTGGCCCGGCAGCGCCCCCTGCTGCTGGAGGCCGGCGAAGCGGGGGTCCCCGTAGCTGACGGCGTGGCCGGTGTACGCCGCGGCCCTGACGGAGTGCTCCGGCGTGGGGTCGCCGTGAGCCTCGCGGGCCCTCTGGGAGCCCTGGGAGAGGTTCAGCGGCGCGAAGGACACTTCTTTTCGGCCCCCGCCGTGGCCCGGCCCCGACGAGGGCCCCCCCGCCTGCTGCAGCTGAGAGGGAGGGGTTTCAGTTCAAGTTCTTAAACACCATCACCATCCTATTGCAGTCCTTGTGGGGTTACTAGTTTTGTGTCGTTTGTTTATTTGCAGAGTTCTTTATTAGACGTCGCCTAGTTTCGATTCCAGATCAATTCTGGAATAGAAACTATCAACGGGAGCAAAGAAGTTGAATGTTCAGTAATAGAAAGTGAAAGATATGTACACTCTAGGTTCTACTCTAGGTTATAAACTGATTTGTAGAGCCTACTGTCACCATGTGTGCATGTCTCTCCTTTTAATGCTGTGTTCCAAAATTGTATTTGAAATAATAACTGAATTTAGCCGATAATAAACCTTTATGCATCCTAACACGTCGAGGAGCCCCTAAAGCCGGGCGTCCTACCGCCTCACCTCCAGGTCGCTGTCGGGCGTGCTCCTCTGGCCCGGGGAGTGCCGGTCCTCCCCCCGGCGGTCCTTCAGGCCCCGGTCCGGGCCGTAGTCCAGCGCCCCGCCCCCCGGAGCCACCTGGAGCAGCCGGGAGGTCCTGCCCTTATAGTCCTCCCTCCCCTCCCCTCCGTTCATCTTGGCCTGGGTCTCCTGCTGCACCATGTGGGCGTCCCTCAGCACCTCCGGCCCCGCCAGCGCCCCCTGGGGGCGGTAGTAGACCGGCACCCCCCGGGCGCTGAGCTCCGCCTGCTCCGAGGTCAGCATCAGGGGGATCCCGCCCGACCCCCCGACTTTGGTAAAAGTGTGAGCAGCCACCTGCTGCTGGGACGGCGGGGAGACGACGCCCTCCTGCATGACGGAGGGGTAGGGGACGAGGTGGGACACGGCGTGGGGCTGGGAGAGGGCGCCCGAGGGCGAGAGGATGGAGCTGTGGACGAAGCCGGGCGGCACGGCGTACGGCACGGCGGCGTAGGAGGGGCTGACGAACTGCAGCTGGGAGTGGGGGATCTGGGCGTAGCCCAGCGGGGGGTAGGGGATCCCTGGATGCTGCATGAGGGGGGAGTGCACCGTGTAGGCAGGGGAGATATGGCTGAGCACGGGGTGGAGGCTGGAGGAGGAGTAGGTGCCGGAGGGGAGGGCCACTTTGTAGAGCATGCTGTACTGGTCGACAGGCACGGCTGGTATGTTTTCAGAACTCTCCATCCCGTAGTGAAGGCTTGTCTGGGCGCGCAGCCACTCCCCGGAGCTGGCCCCTCCCTGAGCGTCGAGGCTGGGACCGGAGCTCTGGGGGGGGGCCACCTCATCCCCTCCACAACCTCCCCCACCTCCTCCTCCTCCTCCTCCTCCTCCTAGACTGGTCCCTGGGGGCTCACCGCCGCCGCCGCCGCCGCCACCGCCGCCGCTGCTGACGGGGATATCCCTCTTCTTGGGAGGCAGGCACTCCTGGTTGCGCTCCTGGGCTTGCTTCATGGCTGTGTTCTGGGCGAGGGAGGAGCTCTACTGTCGGGGAACAGAGTCTTCAGGCCAGCGACGCCCCTCAGGATCCAGTTCTGAAATCACCCGGCCGACCGCATTCACAAACCTGCCTGGAGACAAAGGGACGGTCAGAGACACACAGTGAGGCAGTACAACCCAACATCAGGATCAGAACGGACATCTTGGCATGAAAGTAGAACATTATTACACAGACTTGTATGATAGTTTTACAATAATTGATATGTATATTTCTATAAGATCACATAACTACAGAGTGAATTAATAAGTGATAAGAAGAAGAGGGTGGCAGTTGGATATCTTGAATGATACAAGATATTATTCTTTTTCGTTTAATATTCTTGTCATATGCTAGTGAGGTAGATCTTATACACATCTGTATCTATACATCACTACATCTGTAAGGCCAGGGGATGCTGTTAAACATCCCAACCAGTGAACAGCAGGCTACTCCTTTTCAACATTAAGCTCAGCCCAAACCTCCTGTCCACTACAACGCTTCAATGTGTGTACGTAAACCATTAGTTATCATTATGAATAGTATTATTATTATAGCAGTACAGTGTATTCCAATGAGGGTAATGATCAGTGAGATGTGGTGAAGTCACTAGCAGGTCGTCACTGCCAAAACAAACCGCGTCTCAACCCCTGAGACACCCGGGACGTGGACCGGGGACTTACTTCTTTAGGACACGTTAACATAACCATAGAAAACCCTCCGATTTAACTGATGAAAGTGACGGAGAAAGTGAGCATCAATGGAAGCTACCAGAGCTAAAGGTGTTAGCATCAGAGCTAACGCTAACTCCGCTAGCAGCTCCAGACCTCAGTCCTCGCGGAGCAGAAGACCGACAGACACCAGCTGAGGAACACCTCGTCTGTGGACACGGTTGTTCACGTACCTCCCGATGTCATTGCGAGCACACTTTGCATTTGAAGGGTGGAGATGATGAAGAAGAAGCCGCGGCCGGATCAGGGATGGGGAGCGGAGGCCGTCGCAGAGGGCCGTGACAGAGGCGCCTGAGAGTGACGTCACGTAGAGCATCACATCCCCGCCTCATTATTCACCTTTATTCCTGATGATGTCAATCATCTTTAATCCTGATGTTAAGCATCTTTAATCCTGATGTAAAACATCTTTAATCCGGATGTTGATCTCTTTTAAAATGAAACCACCGGATAGATTGACATCAAACCTTTTAATCTTATTTTGGATACACCACTTTCATTTACATTGTGAACAATAAAAAATAAATTATGTATATCTTTTGAATGCTTTTAATTAACGAATTGTAATGAATGAACGGATGGAACTGTATGGATCCTGATTACACCATATCCATTTTTATTAACCATTTTTAAGAAGTCCAACCATATAAATGAATGCTGCTCACGTCCAGACCATGTTCCTTAAAGCAAAGATCCTTTTTAAGGGGGGTCAACCCAGACAAACGGATCGTCGTTCATACATGGTTCTGCTCCTTTTACCATCGATGTGGTCAATGTGATATCTTCAATGGTTTAGTCACCTTACCAGATGACTAAACCAGTGAAGATATCACATTGACCTTTTGCCTTCATTAAAGAAGGAGATCCCTGAGAGTTATTACCTGTTGGTCCTGTGATGACATCGCTGTGAAACGCTATATTCTTACACGCGGGCCTGTTTGAGGTTTTATTGTTCTGATGACTAAAAGTAAAAAAGGGAAGAAGAAAAAGCTTAATCTTTCGTTTGTTTCCACCAAAGGGCTTTGTTTCCACCACATCACAAGTAAAATGTGTTGCTCAAGAAAGTCCCCACATGAGACACAAACATGATCTATTTATTCCTCAGTGGATTATTTTATAACAATGCAGTTGCTTGTTAGCATGTCCTGGATAAAGATGACAAGAGGATGTATTTCAAACCGTTATTTATTAGAGGTCACAGAAAACCCTGTCCAGGTCGTTCCACCCTAAAAAGTCTAATTACATTTTCAAATAGGCCTCTAACTTAATTTACATTTTGTAAAAAATGCATTAAACAATTCAGATCTGATGTCCACAAACAGACAAATTGTTTATTATGTGTACAGAAAGAGACCCAATTCCCCAAAAGGCACAACGATTCTTCCTCTTCAAAATGGTGTATTTGCTGTTGATTTATATCAAACTGCCCTATAACAGCAGAGACCTCGTCCAATCACAGCAGGGTGCAATAAAGATAATTAGTAGTTAGAACCGTATATAAATACCTCTTCATAAAATACAAACTAAATACATAAAAGTTACTCAGTACCATTATTATAAGTAGGCCTACAATAAAACAATTCAAGCACAACTTAAGATTTGTTAAAGTTAATCAATTGATAATCTGGCGACAGACTTTAGTTTATTGTAATGTAGACAGGGAGAGGATACTAGCCATTAGTAATCTTTCCTGCATGTAAGTGTTTGCAAAAAACACTCAAACATCAATCTGTTTCCAGCCTATGCAAAGGTCCCATTTATGGTTTGATCATCAAACTATAGGATCCCTTTTTACCTTCCATAGGTAATTAATTCATTTACTTGTTAGTTAAATACATCATATAGATAGTACCTGCACACCACAAGCCATCTAAGAATTCTATGAAAAAAATAATAATTACTACCACAGATTCAACTCCCAAAAGCTTAATTTTCGGTAATAAAAGTGTCATCTGCATTAAAGTTAGTATAACAAAGGTCCTTTTCTCTACTTCAATACAAAAACGATTTTCAACCAAAAAATTAAGACCCTGAACATTTAACTATGTGCTACCTTTATCTTTCCTTAAGCAAGTAGTTTGCTTGTGCAAAATAAACCGTAAGAAACTGCTTAATCAATCTCAATCCAACTAGGCCCTAACATTACAATGCTGAGCAGTCACTTTCTACTTCCCTTTCTACAAAATAGTTTTCTCTACAGCCCCTCCATTAAAGAAGCGCTCATCTGTACATTAAGGCCTCGGCATTCAGACAGAGTATTTACATTCCAATATTGATAAGAACTTCTGATCTCTAAATCCTATAAAGAATGTCAAACACTGCACACCAAGCACAAATGCACATGAGCAGACGAACGTGCAAGAGCACATGCACAAGCACACGTGCACACACGAGAACACATGGACACGCACAAGCACGCGCACAAGCAGACGTGCACAAACTTAATCGGCAACAACAGAAGCCAACAACCTTTCATACCACGACATTGAAATGCGTTTGCATATCAAACAGGAGCGATCGTGGGGATTGGTTGGACGTCCCGATTCCGTACAGCTCCACTGAAATCACGGTTCAGCCAATAGTTTCTGGCTGGACATTATTTGTGTCCAATTAGAAATTCATACACCTCTATATGGTGGATCATTATTTACACTCTAGATTATAACATAATCCCATGAACCAACACGTGTTAAAGCTCAGGTGAACATACAACCACGGTCTTAGAGTGAAAACTTTGAGAAAACTGTCCAGCTTGCAAGCTCAATGAATCCACAACCCAAACAAACTCTCATCCTAAATGCGTAAAGTCGATTCGGACAAGAAGACTAAACTCAAGGTGCGCCTGACGCCCTGAAGCCTCATGCGGTCTCGCCGGCCAGGGTCTCGGTGGAGAGCCACGTCTTGGCCCCGTTCAGGAGCTTGCTGATGGGCGTTCCGCGGAGGTTGGGCCGGCACAGGTTCCCCACGGGGGTGAAGGGAAAGGAGGAGCTGAGGAACTCCGGGGGGGGCGAGGGTTCGTACAGCGAGCCGGCCTTGAAGAACATCCTGCTGGGCTCCGCGTGGGGGGTCCCGGGGGGGCCCCCGGCGGGGCTGGCCCGGGGCGTGCTCCCCGGCGTGGGGCCCTTGTAGCGCCGCAGTTGGCTCTGCAGCGTCTCGATCTCGTGGGCCAGCTGGGAGACCGCGTGGACGGCCGTGACGGGGCCGCCGCGGGGGATGACGGCCTCGGGCACCCAGCGCAGGAAGTAGAGCCGCCACAGGGCCAGGTGGGAGGGCAGCAGCTGGGGCAGCAGCAGCCCCTGGGGGTCCGCCGGGCCCGAGAACCAGTCCCGGGCGAAGCGCTCCGACGGGCTCTCGGGGACGTCCCTCACCGGGAACAGGTCCGACTTCAGCTGGGCGGCCAGGGAGTTCCGGCGCGGCAGGGTACCCTGACTGCCCTGCAGGCCGTTGCGTGCGAGGGCGGGGGGGGTGCCTCGCAGGGTGGAGCTCCAGCCTGTCTGGGAGGGGGGCGCGCCTCGCAGAGTGGAGCTCCACGTTTTATGCTGCAGGGGAAGAGAAGAGCGGAGACATGAGAGACATGTTGGGACCCCCCCCTCACACCCCTCTTACGTACTTAGTGTGTGTGGTACGTCCTGGCACTTAAAAATAGTCCTTAGCATTGCGTCGCGTCTTATCCCAACTATCTTTGTTGTGTACGGGGAATGGGTTAACCCTAGTGATTGTTAGTGCTTGGTTCTCTGAATATCCTTACTGTAACGACAGCGATATATTGTTGTTCCTCTTCTTCTGACTAATGTACTTAATGTAAGTCGCTTTGGATAAAAGCGTCTTCCAGAAGGCCCTCATTGTAAATAAATATCATAGGTATGTTCATTTTTTTTTCTTTTTACAAGACTAGAGCCAATTAACTTCGCAAAGGGCTTCTCTCTTCCTTGTTCTGAAATGTTAGAGAATCAACTCAGGGTCGTCAAGTGGAAACTTGGGTACCGGTAAAAATAACAGAATGGGATGAATAAGATGGAGAACATGTTTCACTTTTCCGTACTAAAGGAACAAATGTGCTGTTCTTCCATCGACACATGACTGGAACTGGTTGCCAGTATCTTCCCGTCCTTCTCCATACCCCCACCAGGGGAGCTGTGTTTAACGGAGAGGCCTTCTCCATGTCCCCACCAGGGGAGCTGTGTTTAACGGTGAGTCCTTCTCCATGTCCCCACTAGAGGAGCTGTGTTTAACAGAGAGGCCTTCTCCATGTCCCCACCAGGGGAGCTGTGTTTAACGGTGAGTCCTTCTCCATGTCCCCACTAGAGGAGCTGTGTTTAATGGAGAGGCCTTCTCCATGTCCCCACCAGGGGAGCTGTGTTTAACAGAGAGGCCTTCTCCATGTCCCCACTAGGGGAGCTGTGTTTAACGGAGAGTCCTTCTCCATACCCCCACCAGAGAAGCTGTGTTTAACAGAGAGGCCTTCTCCATGTCCCCACCAGGGGAGCTGTGTTTAACGGAGAGTCCTTCTCCATACCCCCACCAGAGAAGCTGTGTTTAACGGAGAGGTCTTCTCCATACCCCCACTAGAGAAGCTGTGTTTAACAGAGAGTCCTTCTCCATGTCCCCACCAGGGGAGCTGTGTTTAACAGAGAGGCCTTCTCCATGTCCCCACCAGGGGAGCTGTGTTTAACGGAGAGTTCTTCTCCATGTCCCCACTAGGGGAGCTGTGTTTAACGGAGAGTCCTTCTCCATACCCCCACCAGAGGAGCTGTGTTTAACAGAGAGGCCTTCTCCATGTCCCCACCAGGGGAGCTGTGTTTAACGGAGAGTTCTTCTCCATGTCCCCACTAGGGGAGCTGTGTCTAACGGAGAGTCCTTCTCCATACCCCCACCAGAGGAGCTGTGTTTAACAGAGAGTCCTTCTCCATGTCCCCACTAGGGGAGCTGTGTTTAACGGAGAGTCCTTCTCCACGTCCCCACTAGAGGAGCTGTTTAACAGAGAGGCCTTCTCCATGTCCCCACCAGGGGAGCTGTGTTTAACGGAGAGTTCTTCTCCATGTCCCCACTAGGGGAGCTGTGTTTAACGGAGAGTCCTTCTCCATGTCCCCACTAGAGGAGCTGTGTTTAATGGAGAGGCCTTCTCCATGTCCCCACTAGGGGAGCTGTGTTTAACGGAGAGTCCTTCTCCACGTCCCCACTAGGGGAGCTGTGTTTAACGGAGAGGCCTTCTCCATGTCCCCACTAGGGGAGCTGTGTTTAACGGAGAGTCCTTCTCCATGTCCCAACTAGAGGAGCTGTGTTACGTAGAGTCCTCCTCCATGTCCCCACTAGGGGAGCTGTGTTTAACGGAGAGTCCTTCCCACTGACCTTTGTGCGTCTGAAGGACTT
>NC_044061.1:2270816-2290816 GCF_902167405.1 Gadus morhua | reverse complement strand
AGGGCGGACCCACACTGAGGTACACACACGGTCAGGGCAGACCAACAAAGGCACCGAGGTACACACACGGTCAGGGCAGACCCACAACGAGGTACACACACCGTCAGGGCGGACCCACACTGAGGTACACACACGGTCAGGGCAGACCCACACTGAGGTACACACACGGTCTGGGCTAACCCACTATGACACGGACTCTGATTGGGATTATTTTGCTCGATATCGTGGTTGGGATTATTCAGTGCGATTGAAAGATAACCGATTCTCTATGTATTCTGTGGCACAAACTGTTCTAAAAAAACAACAACAATTAAGCAATTACCGAGTTGTAATGGTTTATCATTTTATTTCCATTAACAAAATGAGATTCATGTTTTCATTTTAAAAGAAAAATTGTCCAATGAATTGTAGCCTACCACGATTAGCTTATTGCAGAGGCCAAAAATCACGATTCAGATTCATATGAATAAATTGCGCAGCCCTACACAATCCAATCCACCAGGGCATTGGCTGACGATAAAGGATCCTGAGAGTGTACAGTCTGTGGTCAGAGCGTACCTGAGGAGCCCAGGTATCGGGTCCCGATGAGCTCAAAGCCAAACAGCAGCTGAGGGTCTGCGGGCCGAGAGTAGTGGGCGATGGCCAGGCACACCTGGAGAGGAGAGACCGGAGATCCTTAGCAAGAAACATCTACACGCAGAACACACTTTTTGGATTTTCAATACAATATGATAAAAATTTGGTTCTATAAAAAGCTATAATATTAGAGTGGTTGACATTGAATATTCAAAGAAATCTGGATTGTTATTTGAGATTTGAGTACACACACATAAGAATGGAATTCGGTTTAATCGTTTTTAAGATCTCATCGAATCCTATTCCAAATAAATAATACTTTTGATCCTAAATTAATTAGCTTCTTCCCATTTGTGTTTCCAATTTCCTCCGTTTGTCTGAGCGTGTGTGTGTGCATTTTAGAAATAGCCGTGCTGCCCCAGCTCTGTCATTTCCAGTGGCAGAGAGATCTATATAGATTGGCTTCAATCCATACTGCACAATAAAAACACAAGGGCCGTTTTAAGAGGAAACCGTAATTACGTGTGTGGTTTCCATAAATAGACGGCTAAGGATAGGGGCAGAAACATGGCCTCCATGCCCAAGGTGGTGCCATGTGCTACCTTTAGGGAGAGCAATTCAATCACCAGATGGATTTCGAAACTAAAATGTAGATATATATTTTTTAATGGGCCGGAGTTCAGCAGTGTTTCTGAGCTGGTCGCCATAGGAGTGAACCAAACCAGCTACATGCTGGTCCAGACTCAAACCCTGGCCCACAGCCTACAGTCAATAACAGAGTTCTGGGCACTCCAACTGTCTGGGTGACTGTGTGACGTGAACTAGCGTAGCGTAGCTCGCTGGGCGGGTGGCCCTGTACTTGATGTACAATTATTGTAAACAAAGAAAGGTACGGGCTGGGCAGCATCTTTCATTCGTAGAATATATCAGATATAGGCTGTGATTTTGTTGATGTTTCATTATTTTGGAACGAGACTAAAAACACCACCGAGCTAATGGAATGAGGTGTCAGAGCAACGTGATCTTTAATACCATTTTTTCCTCCAAAGAGGAAACGCAACAATCAGTGCAAAACAATCAGAACCACTTCCATAATTACAGCATGTGCAGAACCAACACCCATTATTGTCTCGCCCTCGTCACACTCTGCCCTGTCGCGGTCCGGCGATGTCATAGGGCGCGTGTTTCAATGGAGGCCTTGTTCCCCGGCCCGTGGTGCTGAATCTAAAGTTCTACCCAGTCACATGTTCCCCTGGTCAGTCACTACCTACCGAGGCTGGCTTTTGATCCCAGCATCCAAACTGGGGTTTTATACTGGTGTGACCTCAGCATGGCCTGGTCCTACCAGACTCTCGTACATCATTTCATTTGCAGAGAGTCTGGCCACTCTCCATTGACAAACGTTAACTCACTTGAAGGCGGGGGTCTGTTGGAGTTTAAGACTATTGGATCTGTCCAGTGCCACTCTGGATCTGCCTTAACCAATGGCTAACGTTTGACTACAACTCAAACTAGCGCACGACCTCAACGTCATTGCTCTCAGCCACCCCCTCTGTTCGCTGATTGGACCGGCAAAATTCGACCGGAGAAAACCCACGAATATTCCGCAAACCCAGACGTAGTACTGAAGGGAAATGAATATTGAGCAGAAGTACGTAGGCGGGCGAAGCCAGGCTGACAGCATGCCTGATCGACCCGAGTTATTTAGACAACACACTGGGGTAACGCGTTACCACATTCACCTTCTTAGCCCCCTCAGGACCGGCCTCATCGAAGCTGAACCGCACGATGCGGAAGTCCTTGCAGTAGAGGATGAGCTCGCTGGGGTTGAACTTGAGCTTCTGATTGGAGCCCAGGACTTTCTTCTTCCCCTTCGCATCGTTGACTGGAACACAACAACAAGAACAACACAATCTGAGCTTAAAGTAAACAGAAATGGCCTTCATGATATTGAGGAAGATGAAAGAAAGTACCATAATTCAGATTCCTGTACTACAAGTTTTATATAACATCAAATGCTGTGTAAAGGAAAGTCTCCCTCATGCATATTTTCCATTGAGGATAATCGAGAAGATTTTGTTGTAATTAATAAGCAAGTAGCAATTTCTTTGGACAGAACAAGAATTGTATGAAGAGTCAACAGAAATAATTACTAAAAAAAAAGTCTACTATAACTCTTGATGATCACAGCATATAAAATGGGTATGCATACAAGCTTTTTCATCACACATTGTGTATGGAGAAAATATGATCATTTATGCTGAATCCCAAATGATCTTGCCAGTAACTGTCAAGCAGAACCAAATAAACAGAAGTGGAAATGCTTCTTCCTACAAAAGGACACATTTAAATCAACACCAGAAGGCAAACAAACAAAACAAAACACAAACAGGCCGAGAACACACACAGAACAACACATGAAGATTGTGTGGATGCCTGGAGGTGGTTTGGAGGTGAGGTTCTGTGCAGTAACCGTAGACGCAAATGAGCAGAAGAAAGAAAATCGGAGAGGTACATGCCCGTGGCCGACATCACAATTCACACTGAAAGGAAACCACTGAAACATATGTAGAAAAAATGAAACGACTAAGACGCAGCGTTGGCTGCTGTGAACAAATGGTCAAACACAGATGGAGGAAGACGTTGTTCTGGAAGGACAATGCTCCCGTTATCTACTCACCAAGGTCGACGGGAACCCTAACACACTCTTTGTATCTTCATAATAACGCAGCTCTCAAAATCAAAACAAAAACGTGCACAATTATCAAATGTCTCCCAACAGCTCGTGCATCATAGTTAAGGTCCTGAAAAATACGTCACAGTTTGTCTGAAATCCCCTTTTGGACAGTACCTGGCATTGGGAAGTACCTAAAAACATGTCTGTGGTACTTTTAATCGGCTCTCTAAGGCTAATAGGAGAGAATAAAACTAAAAGCAAACCGGATGTGCTTTGGGACTACTTTTAGCATTGTTGATTCACAAACAAATGGTGTCATTCATGGACTGGGAAAACAAGTCCCAGCAGCTCGGTAATATTAGCATAACAAACAGACGCTCCGAGCGCTTTGCCCTTGCCCCGTCAGCGAATGACAGCCCAGAGTTGCATAAACAAGTCTAATCCCTGGCCTGCAGCACCACCAGCGCGCCGTCCCCTAAGTGTTGGCCTGGCTAATCCCGAGGGTGGCCCACCAGCGACGCACCACCAGCCCGGGAACCACAGGTACAGAGAGGGGGCTCTTCATTACAAACAGTGAGTGAGGACAGCCCAGTACATCACTGGCCGACAGGCAGCAGAGGGGGGGAGAAGGCTCTGCTCATAAGGAACACACACACACACACACACACACACACACACACACACACACACACACACACACACACACACACACACACACACACACACACACACACACACACACACACACACACACACACACACACACACACACACACGATCTGCAACCACCGAATTATCCCCAAAGCTTTTGAAATGGTTCTCTTTATGTACCTGTCACCACCTGATCCACACAGGCCAGGGGGATGTCATGTTCTCCAAGCAAGCGGTTTGAAACCTGAAATCTCTGAAAGAAAGCAGAATAAAAAATATTAATAGCTTGCATTAAGGCAAAACAAAACGCATACAGCCTCTTATATGAAAATGACATCTAGAGCAGTTTAATGAGGGGACCTACTGGTTGGGCCAGAGCCTCATGGGTGACGAAGGAGACCTTGAAGTTGGTGCAGATCAGTTTCCCCCAAAGGTCATCGTGGCTTTTCTCAGCACCGATGCATTTCCTCACAAAGTTCACCTCATTGACAACAATCTCTCCTGAAGTAATACACAAGAACAAAGGACTGGATCAACACAGGGAGGGGGTTGAAACGGCATCACAAGCAAAACAACTGGACATCCATCCGAGTGCTTTGTAGGAGTGCCTTTGATTTAACGTGAAGAAAATGAGCTCAAACCGAAGAAAAAGCTGTATACTACTACTCTTTTGGATCATACATTACATCACACTTTAAAAACCTACGCCTGTTTAAAAACCGAAGCAATGAAAGTCCAAGTACATCAACGAACATGACCTAATGAATGCACAAGTCCTAAACACTCCTACCAAATACACCATGTAAGCCAAGTGTCATGTGACCATGAGTCATTAGCGGTAGTAAATTCGTTTTTTGTTTGGTCTGAAAAAGCCCACAGACAGCTAGCCTCACAGACACACTACTGCTTGCCTGAGCAGGTCAAGCACTCCTTAATTTGCCTCAAATTTACACGTTAATTTGCCTTCTCTGTTTACACAAAAATAAAAAACATAAGCTCTTATGATTCCTTGGGCATCAATGAGGAGCCAGACCCAGGCCCAGGGTTCCTAGTACACTGGCATTCAGAGGCCAGGAGGAATGATAGTAAACATAGGAGTAGACTCCAAACCCCTTTTTAAATATGGGGTCACCAGCTAATCACAGATTCAGCCCCCAGATGTGTGGAGGACCTTTGAGGGCACACCCATCGTAACCCCGTCTGAAATCCTCCAAGGTACTCTTAAAAGCTTTCACTTCTGCAACAGCTTCTACCCTAGTGTGTGCACGTTTGTGGTCGTTGAGTGTTATCTTCAGGACCCGGAGTTCACGTGCAGATTCTCACTTCTGCAGCCTATTTGCAAAGAAAGGACTGGAGTGTACGTACAGATTCTCACTTCTGCAGCCATTTGCAAAGTAAGGAAGTCAAGTGATCATATAGGCCTTGTATTATCGCTGCCTAGTACTATGACAGTTGCAATGAACTACTTAAAACCGTCACAAAAGACACGGAATGCCATGGCATTTATCACTACCAGTATAAATGTGCTATCATGTTGAGTGAGTTAGTGAACGACGCGAGTAGTTTAATATTATGCAAATTACCCGATAAAGATTTGACACGCCAAGTGCATTGTCCTACTGCATTCTCACATTATTTAATCTATGGCAAAGAAAACTCACCTGGAAGTAGTGTTGCTTCCAACTTTTTAACAGGAGGGTGTAGGCTTTTCTTTACATCCGTCTGGAGATAAAGAAAACAGGCAGCACAGGGTCACATTGTAGACTTCAAATGCAAAGTCTTTAGAGATAGAGTAGAGGCTTATGTCTTTCAATAACAACAGTATCTCAGCTAATTATATTAACTATATATACTAAATTTAACAATATACACTATTCGAAAAGTTTGTTTTGGAACAGACCAACAGGATGTAGTGACAATTAAACACATCTTAATAACACTACTACCACTAGTGAGCATATTTACATTAGCTTTAAGTGAGTAAGTAAGTAAGTAAGTAAGTAAAAAAGTAAGTAAGTAAGTAAGTAAGTAAGTAATAAGTGTACAGTAAGTACAGCAGGATGAAGTCACAGTGAAACAATTCTTACCATCACTACTTCCTAACCTCACTAGTGAGCAGGTTGGACATGAGCTTTAAGTAAGTAAGTTAAAGTAAATAGTTGTATGTGTTGTATGTGTCCTGTGAGGATTCTTATCCTGACAACAGGATAACAATGTTAGGATCGTACCTGTAGAGGAGGGAGGTAGGACTTGAAGGTGGGCTTCAGGGGTCTCACAGTAAACATGGTTTAAGTCGGATTACAGTCCACCGCCCGGCTCTATGGTCCCCTCAGCAGGGGCTGGCTGTACTGGAATTAACACGGTGTTAACCAGTACGATCTAAAACCAAGACGTTGAGTTCACCGGTGATCATAAAGGGGTGCTGTCTTCGGGACGAAGCGGCGAGCAGGTCGGATCCCCCATCGATGAGGAACCAGCGGGGAGGCGGACAGTTGTCAGCGGTGTTAGCCTCTGGGGCGGCTGCGGGGCTATGATCTATGAGGCTAACACACTATGAGCAATGAAGCTACGGAGCTATGAGGCTAATAAGCGATGAGCATTGAAGCTACGGAGCTTTGAGCTATGAAGCTATGGCGCTAGGAAGCTACGGAGCTAAGAAGCTATGAGCTATGGAGCTAGCAGAGGCTCCGAGGAGCATCAGATCTCCACACACAGTCACCAGACACTCAGAGTTCAGCGTCCACCCTCCGCTCCTCCGGTACTCATCGCTACAGATCCTTAGGGTCCATGGCTGCATTCAGAACACTACAGGCTCACTGGGGCTGTGGGCCTGACGTCCATGTTTATGTTGGTGGGAGGGGAGGGCCCGGAGATGGGGAGGGCCAAGAGACAGGGAGGGCCCTCAGACACAAGGAGGGCCCCCATACACACACACACACACACACACACACACACACACACACACACACACACACACACACACACACACACACACACACACACACACACATATGTATATATATATATATATATATATATATATATATATATATATATATATATATATATATATATATATATATATATATATATATATATATATATATATATATATATTATAAGGTAGTAGCGTATGCGTGTGATATCCCTCAAAACCCTTGATGAGAGCAACAAGTGGATGTGGGGCAATACAGAGAAGATGCTTTCTGTACATGTGGGCTCTCCGAGTAGGGACCTGATCAATTACATATGTACCACTGTATGTTTCTTGGGTTGGTTACATTTTTTTTTTACATTGTTGTATATTTTTATACTATACCGGAGAGGGACTGCCTCCTTACACCGTGAGTTCAAATTGTTAGAAGATGATGATCCATGCAGTCTAACCGTCTAACTTGTGTCCCTTCAACAGTCCACCAGAGGGCGCTGTTTCCCAAGTATTGTGTTCCAAACGCCTACAAACAGCGTCGTTCTCAGCAGCAGCCTGACGAGGACTACAAGTTCACCTCACGTCATTCAAAGCCCACTGAGAACGAAGACTGAAGTGGAATGCATAGCAAGAGTTTAGTTTGCCTACATTGCATTTAAAATAAATACATTTGTTTATCAAATGCAATAAATGGCAATTTTTCTTTCTCTTTTACACGCACACAAACACACTCACACACATGCATAAACATTTAACAGTACTAATTAACACTAGGATGCTACAACATTAAACCCCCTGCCCAATCTTCCTGTCCACTACATCACTCACATTTGCATACGTAAACAATTATTTATTACTATTCCAATTATTATTATTGTCATTAACATATTTTTTTATTATACAGTGCATTTCAACGCTACACAGCCATTCACAAACGTACACAACTTTCCTGAAGTGCATTACAGCCTCCGGTCTGGGAAGATCTTGCGCATGTGCAGTGCATGTTTTCCCCGAACACAACTCATGAATATTTAAATAATTTCCCGTTCCGCTCCTCTCATTGGATCCTCTCTCCCGGTTTCCTGTGTGATGTTTAAGATGGGGTTCCATATATGGTGCGTGCCGCCTCTACGTCACCTGAGAGTCTCTGCCCATCGCAGCGCCCGATCGGTTGTAGGTTCGAAGACCAGAATGTCGTGAGGACGCCGCCGGAGGAGCATCCATGCTGTTAAACACTATAAGGGATCTTGCGGTAGACTTGGATTTTATGTTCTTGACGGGTTCGTCGCGCAAAGTTTTTGGTTTTGGACTCCAGGACTAGACTTGGATAAAGTGATACTTTCCGCTGTCCCAGTGGGACACAGCAGAAGATAAGGTTACCCAGTAAGGCTACCCATAAACCAGTTCAGGATGGTGAGTGATCAAGAGACTTATGGCACTGATATTATCACTATGGAGTTTATGGACTTCTGTTTCATAGACCTGCACTTTTAAAAAAACATTATTACATCACAGTATGTATGATGCTCTCATGTTTTCATAGTTTAAACTTTTAAGTCTTCATTAATTTGAGGCTCATTTATTTTGTCCAGAATTTTATCAGTAACCAGACAATTTATTAATCTCTTCTCTAAGTCGAGATACACTGATGTCTCTCCCCCCTCACTCTCCCTTCTTCTGTCTCTCTCTCTCCCTCTCACTCTCCCCCACTCCCTCTCCCCTATCTCTGTCTCCCCTCTCTCTCTCTCTCTCTCTCTCTCTCTCTCTCTCTCTCTCTCTCTCTCTCTCTCTCTCTCTCTCTCTCTCTCTCTCTCTCTCTCTCTCTCTCTCACTTTAATATCTTTCTGATATCTAAGACTAACAGGTAAATATTGCAGCCAGAGCTGGTCATTTGGTTTCACCTTTGACCCCTTTGACTGGCAGACAATACACACATCTATAATCTTTCCCACTAGGACACAAACAGTTTCCAGAGTGTTTATGGGTCATGTATCACCGCCCGTCAAACCAGCCCGGTTACCAGTGTGGGCCACGGAGTGTGTAGTGTGTTGTCTACCCTGAGCTCGGGCCGGACCTGAGACAGGTTTTTCCTGGTGGTTGAATGCATTCCCCTCAACACACACACGCCCAAGGCTAACGATAGAAGAGGAGATGGAATGGCCTCCGCCTTGGTACGCTGGCAGGCTGGTATGTTTGGAGTTCAGATGCCCTGAGCGGATGTGTGTTGTCATCTGGATCACCACTGATGGTAACTCGTGGGCGATTGGGTCCAGCACCTTTACGGTGACATTGCACGTTATAGTGTTAAAGGAGTTAAAGAAAATAAGAAAAGCAACTTCACATTGGTGTCTGCCCTCTTGAAAAGTAAGAGGACTGGTGAAGCAGATATTAACCTTTTGTTTTGGGATATTTGAAGAGGCACAAGAATGCTCCATTCATTGGAACAAGAGCAGCCTAGCCAGTCTGTCCCAGTGTCTGAAATAGCAAACAGAAAGCCTGCCTATGGGTTCCCTCCCAGCCAGATGCAGAAAAGTAAGTCACTCTGACAGCAGATGGCTTGCATTAGCGCTAGTCTCTCCTACTGGGAGGTGCGTAAACTCAGAAACACCCCCCTCCCCATTTTAAAGCATTTTCCCAAACCCATCTCTGCTGAAGAGATTTACCCAGGAGCTGAGGCTCTGGGAGCAGGATGAGGATGCAGAGTGTTGACCTGCAGAACTCCTTGCGCGTGTCTCTCTCTCGTACGCCCATTCCACCTTCTAGTGTCGGCCACCCGGCCCGGCCTAATGTGGATGAATGAATGCTGAGGCGCCCTGTGATCCCTGCCTCACGTCGACATGGTTCACCCTCACGCTGTTTCCTTGATTAAGTACGAGTGGTTCATAGAGAGTGCTGAGCATATTCATAGCAGGTTGATTTATAAGTATGCTTTCAGTTATTACTAGGCTATTAGTATCTGTAACACTTGCTTGCTTCATGGTGCATTGAGCATGGCTGTAGAGGAAACAGTACACGGCTTTGAATCGCCTGCTGGTTGATTTTGTCTGGTTGTTCTTTTAACTCAATTTGACACGTTCTCCGCCACACTCAGTAGAAACAGAATGAAGCACAATTCAAGCTGAACATTGAAGCAGACAACCAGACAACCAGACAACATGTTGCTGGTGTCTGGGGTCAGTATCATCCACAGCTTGCAGTATCTCTGTTTAAACCAACTTATGGCAAGGTCATGTTTGGCAAAGTCACGTCTGAGCCCACAGAGAATCTCATGTATTCGTTGCAAAAGAAAATCCAACTTGTATCTCATAAGCCAAGTTTTAAATCAATTAAATGTTAATATTTTGCAGCAGGCACTGCATGCTTTTAATTTACTTAATATACATAAATAACACTGGTGGGAACCCAATTCAAACACATGCACGTGCTTCACATGAATGGATTGTCAAGGTCTGTTTGTCCCTGGCTGTTCATTACCCACAGTAGCAACACACCACCTGGGATTGGCCGATTCAGAACTGGTTTGCAATGGTGTGAATTCTATCGGTGAAGGTGACCTCATCATGTCTCCATAACTGGATTAATACTAGATCCTCTAGTCTGAGGTGACACCTGTGTCCCTGTTCAGTGATTCACGCCGTGAACAGGGAGTATGTGTGCACGGTGACTGACTCTGCTGGTTTCACTGTGGTCACACGTCAGGTGGCCTCACAGTCTGGGTGTTGACTCTCTTATCACTGGCGGCTCTGCCCTTGGTTACCTTTTGTTTTCACTCTACTCCCTCTATCTGGGAACGCAGCGTGGATCTTGGAGTCTTTCTAATGCATGGCTTTTATAACAAACATGCTCTTTTAGAATGATACGGCATCGGCATGGGAGTTTTATTTTAATAAACTCAGAAAGGATTCATTCTCCGTATTGAAAATCATTCTGATTGGCCAGTGTAAATAGTAAAGAATACCAGCAATAGTTAAGCCTTAAACTAATCAGTCTCAGCGATCCTATTTAGAGATTAGAATCATTGTTTTAATGTTTACTAGCATAAATACAAATTTAGTGACTGAAACCCAGACCACATACCATGTATCTTAAAAATACTCTCAAATGATCTCAATGGTTTACAACAAAAAGGTCTAAAAATATAAAAAAAATGTAATGCTACACAGTGACAACACACAACATTCTGCCTGCCTGATTCATCTCAGCCTGCAACCAGTCAGCGCTTAGTCGGCTAATATGCCAAATATACCAAAATACATTTATATATATATATAGATAAGCTAAGATAAAACTTTATTAATCACGGAAAGGAAATTCCTGTGTTACAGCACAGCAGCCACGGAAGACACAGGAGATACAATGACACTATACAATAAAAATACAAAGTAGTGCAACTGAAAACCAAAATAGATGCAAAAAGAAATGCCTAAGTATGGACAAACAGAACAAACAGGAAAAACAGTACACCAGTTTTCTATTTGTTTGTTTTTCTCCCCATGTCTGAACATACGATTCCAGGCATATTGTAGAACCGGCGTGTTCGAGAGGTGGGAGGGACGCATCACGTGTGCTTCTGATCAGGGCACCGCATCGCCGATGCGGTGCCCTGATGAGAAGCACACGTGATGCTTCTGAAGAGCGCCGCAGTGCAGACGGGTGACCCCTGTCCCTGCCCGTCGACCACCATCCCCCGTCTGCAGGTGTTTACGTCTCATAGAGAAACAGCAGAAGCTAATGGTCCGTGCAACTCGTGTTCACATACCCGTAACCCAGGGCAACAAAGACTGTTTAAACCACTCCCTCTTTTAACCTGACTGTGCAGTTATTTACTGCCTGGTCAGGACAGCAGGACCAGCATTCCCCTGACAAGACATTCACTAGGCCCAGTCTGGGGGGGGGGGGGGGGGGGGGGGGGGGGGGTTCTTGGGCTCGGGGGAGTCTCATACAGGCCGTTATGTGGAGCACCCCCCATGGGCTCAGCTTCCCTCCAGCGGCCTGCTGTCCTGGGTCAGAATGGCGTGATGAGACGGGGTGCTTGTCGTTGTAGCCTGGAGGCAGTCGAGGAGACTTTACTGTTCAATCTTGATCTGCGTGTCACAAGATGGACGCCTGTGATCCACTTGAATATCGTCTGAATTGTTACCACGGTCGCCCCAGTCTGATGTGGTCGGCCATTGTTTCTCTCTGTTTCCTCCATCGGTCCACTGAGATCGGTTATGATCGGTTTTGCAGATGTCTGTTTCCCATTTGCATTCCTGCTGAACTCACCTGAGTGGGGGCTGCAGTTATTAGACGTTTTGGATCATAATATCCCCCAAACAATGAACATCTGATGGCGGTCCGTGTTTGTCTTGGCAACCTGACACCGAGATCAATGATTCACCGGTTTACAGCAGAGAACGTGCGCGTCGGCTTCTGTCACCCTGTTTGTTGTTTCTGTTTAGTCTCTTAATGTTTGATCCCTCATGTTCAGCCATATCATTCATACAATAAAGCTGCAACAGGGTTTTATTATCCAGAAGTGCAGTCTCCTCAAAACGTTACGTCAGCATACGATTCGATTCCGTCGACTGCAGGGTGTTCTCGGCTGAGTCCCAACTCATGCAGACGGTGTAGCCTGGCCGTGGAATCGCTTGCTTTGCATAACTCATATAACCCTCTCTCTCAAATGATCTCTAAACACAGACGTTTGCTTTGTTTTTTGTTTGCAAATTGACCTTGAAAGAGAGGTTTCATATTCTGGTCCCGAATTGTCAAAGACTTTTTTTCCCTCATTCCTATTTATCTTTATTTTAATATACATGCATCTCTATATGCATATTTTATCAATCTACTTTTTAATTCCTTTGAACACATGGTGGGATGTGTGTCAAATCTGGAGCAGAGAAGGGACTTGGCAGAGCAGGCAGAAGAGGGGGAAAGTGCTGCTTTTGATACTGAATCAAACCCAGCCACTTCCTGTACCCTGAGCCCAGCTTGGCTCCGCGCTCGCCTTATATGGTCATGGTATTTGCATGAAGGCAGCGCTTGTACTTATGGATCAGGGTGCAAAAAATCCTAAAACATTTACACTAAATATCTCGTTCCTAACAGTTTTCCTACTCTTATCGGTTTTCTTGCAAGAAAACATGACGACTCCTCCAACATGTAGTCGTGGAACGTCCAAGCCCAGCAGGGTGGCATGATGCAGCAGAATGATCTCCCCGACTGGGACGTGTGTAACGCGCCAAGGACGTGAGGCGGAAGTCCAAGGCGCTTCCATAGCGACGGTGTTGTTACAGCTGACTCTAGCTGGCTCTCCGGTGTCTCCCCCGGGACCTGTCATCTTGTTTGCATTCTGCCACCTCGCTCTCCCTCCCCTCGACCTGCTGCAGCTCAAGGTGTTCTCTCGTTAGGAGAACCCACAGCCCGGCGCCTTCAAAACAAACAAAGGTGCACTTCCACGATTTTATCCAACGACGCGCAAGTCAAAATAACCATAGCACCCATGAGAATGACCGCTTGGCCATTATGTGACCCGTTGGAGGGGGAATTAAAACATGATCAACCTAGCTACACACGATCCCTTTAAGCCTATGTTGGACTGAAAAAAAAAAATACAAAGTTAGCCCTTTTTGAATCTCTTATAGCGTGGGGCTGCTAGAATGCCGGGCGTCTGCCTAAAGGCCCGTTCAGAGAAACCCTGGACTCAGGCGAGGAGAAAAATGTGGGCTGGGAATTAAATAACAAAGATTCCTCCCCTCCCTTCTCTTTCCCATCATCTTGCCACCAGGCCGACCTCAACACTCCACCGTAGCAGAGCTCAGAGCAGACCCTTCGTGGCTGTTGTTGTAGTGTGTACACCTCCCAGCCAGGGGAGGTGTACACATGTGTACCTGCGAACCACACACACTCACACTACACCGCTGTTGTGAATCACAACATGTTTGTGGTTATCCAACCTGGTGGAGGAAGGGGTTAACGCTGAGAAAGTAAAGCCATTCTTTGAATAGCTGACATTTTAAGCGCTCACTGCCTATCTGTCTTGAAGTAATCATTCCAAACATGTCTTCAATGAAGGATGAGGTGGATTGGGACTGACGGCAGGCTGGGTTAGGCACTTTATTTTAATGGTACCTTTATGTTTGCTAACAAAGGCACTGGGAAGTTTCACTTGATTTGAAGTATATGAAAATGAGATGTGTTTTTGGTTACGTTTGAGAAATGGCAGAAAGACACACCTTTTGTACAAGTCTTGTAGGTCAGAATCATGGATTTATGGCTTGTATAATGAACTGCTAAACGAACTAACAGCAGAACAAACATTTAACACAGCTGAGCAACATGTTGAACCAGGTCTGTGTGGTTTGTTTGTTTGTATGCCTTGTGTCGTCCACCATCTTTTTACCTCATCATTTGAATGAGCATATTACACCCATTACGTGCATCAATTGTAAACAGAGGATGTTCAATGATTAGCCAAGAGCGTCAGGGAATTATTCAAATCAAAAAGTTCATGGAACCAAAGGCCTTATTGATGCTTTTTCACATTCAAATCTTTCTAAATGGAATACTTGTTCAGGGAACACTTCCTTTCTATGGGACGATAACGTTAGCTTGAAAAACAAGAATCACCTAAAAGGCCTTTTCTCTCTCCCTCTGTTGGACCAATCGGTTCGGCAGTGAAGTCCTAAACGGAGGGCTATAGTGTCTAGCCGTGACTCATGTGTTGGAGCGGTTCTGTTTGGCCGTCCAGGAGGAGGAGACTCACTCCCCTTAGCAGCCAGATGAGATTGACTCATAACACATGACTGATGACCTCAGCCAGGCCAAGAGAGTTCTCAGACGCACTCCTTCTGAAACAACAACACGTGCAGAAGGTGGACTGTGCCCACAACGGGTCTGCATCAGCACTTATGGGAAGCCTGACTTTCGAAGTTAGAGAAACTCAGCTCATCACTTGTGTGTGTGTGACAGCAAACAAAAATCCCATTTACTAGTCGAGGTGAAACAGGGCATTTATTTATTTAGCCATCGCAACCTCATTGCCAGAAAGCGAGGGCCTTATTTAGAACTGATGGCTAGTACACAAAATAAAGACACACACTGCAATACACATGGATGAGGCCCCAACCCTATGAAACAAACAAACATTTCAAGTAGGCTACATTTCTTTCTTTTATTAAAAGGATCTACGTTAGTCTAGCCTTGGCAGCCACCTTCCGCGGGTCCACCACAAAAACACACAAACACAACGGCCCACAGCTCAACATGAATACAGCCGCGTCATGATAACGTGACGCACAAAAATGATACAAATCAAAGAAAGATACTAAAGGGGTGTTGTGTTTGACCGTGGTGACGCCGGTGTGCTGTGTTTGTGACAGTGGTGAGTACGAAGGCGTGTGTTAGTGACAGCGTTGTGCGTGCGGCCGTGTGTTTCAGGGGAGCCGGGGCCACCACCGGTACCACTGGCAGAGCCACAACGTGAAGATCAGCGGCGTGGACGACATGGTGCTGCTCAGCAAGATCCACGAGGACTCCATCGTGGACAACCTGAAGAAGCGCTACATGGATGACTACATCTTTGTATCCTCTTTCACACTCCCGGCTCGCAGGCCGGCGAGAAATATCTGCTCCCCCCCCCCCCCCCCCCCTGCCCACCAAACTGTTCCCAGAATAGCTGACTGGCCGTTCCACGGTTCTGAGCAGCTATGAGTAATACGGTAACGTTTACAAGGGACCCGCCCACCCACCAGTCTGTTCTGTGGGCTGGGGGGGGGGGGGGGGGGGCTGTCTGGCCCCCTAAACTCCCCAGTCAGGCCTCTGAAAGTTCCCTTTATAATCCCTTAAAGTGTGTGTGTGTGTGTGTGTGTGTGTGTGTGTGTGTGTGTGTGTGTGTGTGTGTGTGTGTGTGTGTGTGTGTGTGTGTGTGTGTGTGTGTGTGTGTGTGTGTGTGTGTGTGTGCGTCGATCCTAATCAAGTGTTTTCTGCTTTGATCTCACTGGGCTGTATCTCGTACCAGTGAGGGGAGAGGACAATGACAGTGGAGCGATTCAGTGACGGTTTGTGTGAATGAAACCTGCCCTTCCTACTACCACTGGACAGGCCCTGCTTTGTGTCGGACCAGGATGTGCTGCTGGGGTGAAACCCCCCGCATATATCATAGTGGAGGGTTTGGACTCAGACACCCGAGCGGGGGTTTCATGCACATTTATCTACGACATTACCACAGGACTTTTAAGACTTTTAGGACTTTTAGTACTTTTCCAACAGCTGAGTGCCGGAAGTTAAACACGTTAAAGTGGTTGATTCCGTGATTTGTTAAATGTAAAGGTTAGTTCTAGACTTGGAGTGAGTCCTTGGGTGATTCTGGGCGCTGAGCGTCCGTAACACTGGGGTCTTTCAGCTGGGGTCACTGGCGGACCCCATCAATACCTCCTCTCTTCACCCTGAGCTGTTTGACCCCTGGGCCAAACAAACATCTCACAGTGATACAATTTGTGATCTGTTGGCTCTAACGTGGAAACAGCTGAGTCGTTGTGAGGCTCAGACTGGGTCCCCATAGACCGCCCCACACGGCCTGGCCACACAGACCCGAAGCATAGAGCACGTGGTCATTTGGGGTTCCCTCTGATGCGTTTGTACGTGTGTGGCAGTATAAGACTCAAGACTCACTTGTCCAGATCTCACCTAGAATATAGCCTCCCCTTTAACCCCCCAAACGCATCTTACACACTTATTGTATGTTGTACGTCCTTGCACTTAAAGATGAGCTCTTATCCTAGCTATCTTTGTCGTATACAGGGAATGGGTTAACCTGGTGATAGTTAGTGCTTAGCACTTGGTTCTATGATCCTCCTTACTGTACCGACAGAGATATATTGTTGTTTCTCTTTCTTCTGACAAATGTACCCACTGTAAGTCGCTTTAGATAAAAGCTAAATGCCCTGAATGTTTGATGTAAATATATACGGTCCCTAACCGGTGACACCAGACCTACATCGGCCCGGTACTCATCTCCATCAACCCCTTCAAGCAGATGCCGTACTTCGGGGAGAAAGAAGTGGAAATGTACCAGGGCGCGGTGAGTAACCCCTCCCTGGACCCGGAGGGACACGCGAGACGGCCACACAGAGTCACAGGGCTCGGCTTTCAGAAAATATAATCCATCCATCCACTGATTTGATAAATATCGTAGGCTGGGGACTGGAGATGAATTGAGCGAGGTGTTGCTGAAACCGTTCCCGGTGTTCTGTGAAGTGAACGTGTTGCCTTCAGGAACTGGCGTCACCTTTCTGAAAGAACAGCCTGCTGAAGTCGAATGCTCTCTGCGAGCCTACTGAGAGCTTATGTAGGTCATGCAAAATGACCTCATAGTCTTGCAAAAAAGCTACTTAAGAATAGATTTTAAATACACATTGGCATTAAACGTGAAACATACCTTAGGTCTAATTAAGGCCTATTGTCTGATGTAATGTCTTGGTTTGGTTTTGTTAGCACCCTTATAAAACGAACAATAGAAACACATACTTCATGCCACAGAGATTTAGAGGGCCAGTTCTATATGATTTACAAGGTACGTTCCAATCACATCATACAGAGTGCTGAACAGATCATATGATCGCAATTTTGCGTACTCAATGCAAAGCAGGTGTCCTTTGTTGTCATCCATCCAGGCCCAGTATGAGAATCCTCCTCACATCTATGCTCTGGCAGACAACATGTACCGCAACATGATGATCGACCGGGAGAACCAGTGCGTCATCATCAGGTATGAGCAGACTGCAGCCCGTTCCGCTCTCCGTAGAACACACTGATCCCTCCGCTCTCCTCGCCCAAGACACGCTGGTCAGTTCACCTGCCTTCTGGGAACATTCTCTCAGCCGGCACTGAAGGTGAAGAATGAGGAAAATGAGGTGTTCTTATTGTGGCATGTGACACCAGGAGGGCGGGGCGCAGGCAACGTGGTGAACTGGTTCCACCGGTCATGTGCTCAGCTGAACCAGTTAAAGGAACTTTACCTCTTGGCTGGAATTGTAGGCCTTTGGGAAAACGTGGAGGAGGGATAAATAGGAAAAAAATATAACATAATAATATAATAAAAGGATATTAATTGGACCACATGTGGTCGGTATTACAACAGGTCACATCTCTGCAGTCTAAATGTTACTTCTTGTTGATGCCTGAGCAGTATTTATAAGTATCACAAGGCTTTACCTCAAATGATCCACTTCATTTAATTGTTCTGAGAACTGTCGTTATTCGATACTGTCAGAGCTTTCCCCACTGTGAGAGAGCTGTATTTGTTGTTGTTATAAAACACTAGTTTTATGGTCGGCTGTTGTTGAGTGTAAAGTGTGGTGTCATGGTTTGAGGCCAGTCCCCCCAGTCCCCCCAGTGCCATGCTGCTCCCCATTCACCTGAGCCTCTGCATACCAGTGCTCCCAGCATCACAGGACTGCTGCTCAGCACTTTCCCTCTCCTGTTGTGTGGCCCCACCAGCACTTGCTAGCTCATTTCCCCCACAGAAAAGCATCGCAGTGGGTCTGAAATCAAGCAGAGCGGTCAACAAAGGCCGGGGCTGTGTTGTTATGAAGCAGCTCTCTGCATACAAAGGCCCGCTGCCAAAGAGCCGTCAGGGCGATGTTGTCAACAACATCCCCTGGTGTGAGTGCAGGGTGGGGCCTCCCATACCGTGTGATTAAGGTGTGCTTACGGTGTGATTAGGTGGGGTAGTGATGATGAGGGGTGGTTCTGCAGTGTAGACTATCAGGCCTGTGTCGTTCTCTGCTCTCTGATGGGAGGTCACCCATGTGTGCCTACGGTGTTTCAGTCTGGTGTGAAGGGATATGTCTCCGCGTCGTGTTGAGCATTCGTGTAAAGTCTTCTGATGGTTTGTAGGCCGATGTTTGTGCGCCTCAATCCCCCTCTGTTCGCGGTCATCGTGTGTGTAATTGCCACCCTGTTAATTGCACAACTGCACTGTACTGTGAGCGGTGAACTCTGGACCCACTGGCTTGAAATAATCTGCTCCACATTTTCCTGAGCAGAGCCAAGTCCTTTGTTGTTGTTCCCAGAGGCCGGCCCTGTGCCAGCCGGACCAGAGGAAACTGAGTTACAGCAGTAAACATTAACGCCACTATATGGCTGTTTAATCCTGCTCTGGTAATGTAGCATAAAACCCCTCTGATAAAACACTGTGCCAATGCCTCTCAAAATATCTCAATGGATTCTGAACTTAAAGAAGTAATAAAAGACATGGAATTCAAAATGACGGCATAAATATTCCGAAATGTCATGGAGTCAAGACTGTTGAATAGACAACATGGGAAGCCCTCGCCAAATAACAGCGATGAGAGGTAAAACACGATACGGTCTATGAATGCATGAAACACTCACTCCATCATCCACACGTCGCTTCTTCAATCCCTCACATTTCTTCCATGTTTGGGCACGACGTCTTTGAGGAAGTGGACGATGCATTCGTTCCGTTTGGTGCCAAAACAATGAGTCCAATGAGACCTCTTTGGGCCTAAAATAGGATTTGATTAAATCGGCAGCCACAGCTTGAAACCAGAACTGGTGAGGAGGACAATAACCTGCTGGGACAATAATACCCAGCTGGGACTCACCAGGTCAGACCAGTCGTTGGGAGCTCTGGTCACCAGTTCAGACCAGTCGCTGGGAGCTCGGGTCACCAGTTCAGACCAGCAACTGGGAGCTCTGGTCACCAGTTCAGACCAGTCGCTAGGAGCTCTGGTCACCAGTTCAGACCAGCCACAGGGAGCTCTGGTCACCAGTTCCCACCAGCCACTGGGAGCTCTGGTCACCAGTTCAGGGGATTTCCTCAGCCAGCTAGCTAGGTTCAGATACTTTATTAATCCTTTATTAATCCTTTATTCATACTTCCTCGTTAGTGTGGAATGGGTTCAGATTCAGAGGCTATTAATCCTGAGGGAAATGATTACGGTCTGCTCAAGTTGGAAAGGAAAAACGTAATCATTAATAATTGACAATTCATTCAAATAACACAATCCCATTACAATGTGTGTGTGTAATGTGATACATAACACAGCTTTGTTCCTGGCATGTGGGATGTATGTTGTAGCTGATCCAGTGGTGCTACTGTGTCTCTAAGTCTGGGGACACAGTCGTATCCAGAAGCACAGACGGGGAGAGGGGGAATAT
>NC_044061.1:2263316-2268316 GCF_902167405.1 Gadus morhua | reverse complement strand
TGTCCTGGAAGTCTCTGGCGGTTCTGCAGAGCTCTGGTCTGTCGAGTCGGAGCGGATCAGAGAGTACACTGAGTGATCACGTCGTCGTAGTTGTTGTATAAAGAGACGATTAACTCGTTCACTCACTTTGAAGGGCTTAACTATGTTTTCACATGCGATGTGGAGCATGCCTTTCCGTTATTCATTTCTTTAATGTGTGTGCGTGTGTGTGTGTGTGTGTCTCTGTGTGTGTGTGTGTGTGTGTGTGCGTGTGCGTGCGTCTGCAGTTGATAGAAGGAGCCAGTGCAGAGCAGAAGCAGAGCCTGGGGATCACCAGCCTGGACTACTACAGCTACCTCAACCAGTCGGGCTCCTACAAGGTGGACGACATCAACGACAAGAGCGACTTCCAGGAGACGGTGGTAGGTCTCACCTTCCTGCCTGCCTCTCTGTCTGTCGGCTTGTCTGCCTGTCTGTCTTTTGTATCGTCACGTCTGTCTGTCTGAGGCGGAAGAGAGTGACAGCCTATTAATGTGCAACTTCGTTCCTGTGTGTGTCTTTGTGTCTGTGCTACCAATCATCGACCACATCGCTATTCCAACAACTGCTAACCACGGTAGCTTAGCTCCTAACTCTCCTGATGTATGGAGGACTGCGTCACTGGGAGAGCCTTACGAGTCACGGTGTTCTCCCCTGTGTTTACCCCTGTGTTTACCTTCCATACCGCCTCCACCTGCTTCTGTTTACCAGTAAAACCACAAGGAGACTAATTAATGGACACAAGCTCGCTACCGCAGGACTATGTAAACTCCCTCTGCAGCGCGGGCTTTAACAACGGGAGCTTTCCCCGGTTCCCCAGCATGCCATGGGGGTGATCGGCATCTCCCCGGAGGACCGCGGCATGGTGCTGCAGCTGGTGGCCGGCGTGCTGCACCTCGGGAACGTCACCTTCCGCGAGGCGGGGAACTACGCCGCCGTGGACAGCGAGGAGTGTGAGTGTTTAACGTTGAAGTACCGCTCCGGACAGGGGGAGTTGACCTTCATGAACCGTCTCTCCTGGCGTCCCTCCGACATCCGTTGATGATGGTAGTTTACACACGACAGCATCGTGTGTAAACTATGGCCTACAACCAGTGAAGGAGAGCTGGAGATGATGGTTTGATCACCCAGACAAGTCAAGAGCAATGGCTTCTGGGAAAGTAGTTTGTGTTGTGATTGATACACGCTTCGTTTGCCCAGCGTGGTCTCTTACTCAAACCTGTAACTCTCTCTGACACTGGTACGCTCTTCAGCGGGTGGCTGAGTTTATCTCTCAACCATTTGGGTCAATGTATCCTTTGGTCAACCAAGTTAAAATGCGCATGTTCATGAAACATTCCTAGCCCCCATCATGGTTGTTTCCATGTCCACCAGTTTAGCTTAAAGGATGGATACTGACGAACTATCGCACAGGGTACGAGGCCAGGGTACGAGTCTAGGGCTAGGGTATGGGTATGAGGCCAGGGTACGGGTACGGGTCTCGGGCCAGGGTACGAGTCCCGGGTCATGGCTCCCAGTCGACTCGGACCTATTATTGGTTCTCCATAATCTCTGCCGCTCCTGTTCCTTGCAATCTCGTGTGTTTGTTCTGCCGTGCTGCACATGTGCAGACTATTCTAGCGCTCCGTCCTGAACTACAACACCACGAAAGACCCCCTCACCCTCAGCCCCCCTTGTCAGTGAAGGGTCTTTTTTTGTCATGCAGTTTATTCACAGATATAAATAGTTCTGTTTTCCTTCTCAACGTACCCGATAAGTTTCCAGTCCACTCTACACCCTTCTGGGCTCCGTCTCAGCCTAAGTCCGGGCTTTTCCACATGCTTAGGTAGACACACGCTCCCCGTTACAGTCCCAGCAGAGGAGCTCCTGCAGAAACCTGATGCATTCCCAGACACCGCTGGACGCGAGGCCTGAGAACCATTTCCTTCCAGGGGAAGTGAGTCACTGCAATAAGGCAGGGAGGGGTCCTCCAGGGACGTGTCAATGCCAGGTTAGAGCTAATGATCTATGGCACACTCAGCCCCCTTCCAGAAGCCCCCTTCCAGAAGCCCTCTGCTGACGCTGGCTAGGTAGCCGTGCTGCCTCTCCTTTGTTGCTATTCCTCTCGAGTAAGACTATTATTATTAGTTATTCACAGTAGATCTGGGGATACCTATTGTTATTGTCGCGGTTGGCTATTAATCTTCCGGATAGGTAATGCCGGTGGACGGTCTAAAAGTTTACACATGTGGGATATATATACATATCCCATGTAAACAGGTCTCTGAAAAGGTTGGTGTCGGAATTCCCTGGTTATTATTATTAGTATGATCGTTATTAATAGTCCATCCTCTGATTTTGAAACCAACCCAAAGAATTGCAGACCTTTCAGTCAGTGTCAAGGACTTCCCTAAAGAGTCGTCTTCTTCGTCCGCACGTTTCCTCAATGACTGCAAAGGTTGCCGGCAGGCGTCTCCTCTCATGTTGGGAGCTGAAACAAAGGCCTCTACTGTGGCTGCATGACGCAAGAAAAGTCTATTTGAATCATCAAACAAACGTATTAAAGAAGTAAAGAAAACATGACCGTGCCAACTCAAAGGGCCTCCAGAAGATAGAGATTGAATCATGATGACAATAAGTCATGTTTTAATACTTTAATACTGAAGGTAGTGCAGCTAGTCACCGTCAACAACAAACGATGAGTCTATAAATCGGGTGTACCGTGATTTATAGGTAACTCTAACCCTAACCTTGTGTGTTAATCTAAAGGACGACAACCGAGAAACCGTACATCTGTTTCTCACATTAACGTCTGAACCTTCTGAACTGCCTCCCATCTCACCGTCTGAACCTTCTGAACTGTCGTCTCCAGTCCTGGCGTTCCCGGCGTTCCTGCTGGGCATCGACCAGAACCGTCTGAAGGAGAAGCTGACCAGCAGGAAGATGGACAGCAAGTGGGGCAGCGCCCTGGAGTCCATCGACGTCACGCTCAACGTGGAGCAGGCCTGCTACACCCGCGACGCGCTCGCCAAGGCCCTGCACTCGCGCCTCTTCGACTTCCTGGTGGAGGTACGGTGCTGGTTAAAGAGAGGCTGTGTCTCACTGCACGGTTTACAAAGAGAGGCTATGTGTCTCTCTGCGCGGTTTACAAAGAGAGGCTATGTGTCTCACTGCGCAGTTTACAAAGAGAGGCTATGTGTCTCACTGCGCGGTTCTACAACGGGTGGTGCTTCTGAAGCTCTGCCTCCGGAAGGCACAACGTTGGGAAGATGAAGCCAGTGATGGTGATGGAGGAGAGGTGGATTGTGATGGGTGGGAGGAGATGGAGGTGGATTGTGATTGGATAAGGTGGATTGTGATGGGAGGAGATTGAGGGGAATTCTGAGTGGGAGGGGGAGGTCATCTACTAATGGCCCCGAAGTACTGAACAAAATCACGTTCTCATGCAGGCTGTCAAACTGCTGCTGAATACAGCGATCTCGGCCGGGTACAATATACTGTAGTCTGTGAGATGGGTGGGATTCTACAACCTGGACCCTAGTTTCACACCGTTTTGGTCCAAGTGACCGATACACACACCTCCTTCTGACATTGATCAAGTGTTGGGTGACAGGGCTTCAGTCGTTGCTTCATTACACTTAAAGAAAATAGCTCCTGTCAAAGTACTTCCTCTAAGAACGCTTGCCCTTGCTACTGACTGCTCAGAGGGTTTTCAGAGAGAGAGAGACACTCAGATCCTAAGTGTCTGACTACCTGGAAAGGATCCCTCAAGACAACTAAACACATCTTCTTGACCTACTGCCTGATCCATGTTTGTTATCGTGTCTGACCACAACTCGCTGACAGAGAAGTCTCGCCCTGAGTGGTTGCGGGAAACGTCCCTGTTGTCTGTCCAATCTAAACCCTCCCTCACCACTATCTGTTAGATAACACTGAGCTTTCTTTGGTCCAACCCAACAAGCTCTTAGCTGCACTCCTCTCCCTGATACTACGTCTCAAGGGTTATCCGGCCTCAACGATGGTTCAGAGCAGAGCCTCTCCTGAAGACCTGGTTAGATAACAGACAGACAGAATCAAGCGAAGGTGAAGAACAAAGCAGAGCTTCTCTGTAGGGATTGTTGTGGTCAGGGGCAGAGCGAGCCCTCTTAGAGGTCTAACATGACGGGCCTGACGCCCCTCAGAGCTTCACTGCAGTGGTGAACAGACTGAAGAGCTGAGGAGCTAGACCCCAAATTATGGGAGACAGTGAAGTGAAGTATCCTTCATGATGATGAACCGGGGAGGCGTGTGGGAAACGTTTGCCTATCTTAATTATTTCCTGAGGGAAGGGGTTGGTCAGGCTAATGGCAAAGTCCTGTAGTGGGATCCTGGCATTAATTAGTAATTTCTGAATCAATCATTCATTACTTTAATTTCAGTCAATCAACAAGGCAGTGGTGAAAGATTACCAGGAACTCAACATCGGAGTGTTGGATATCTACGGATTTGAGATCTTTCAAGTAAGTGGTGTTCTTCATCAAGGAGTTAACGTGGGTCTTTAAAACGTTACTCTGTGGCCTTGGATTAATGCTTTAAACCTTAAGCACGATTAAACACAGCTAAGAAGGATGAATGATTTACCTCCTAATTAAGAGAGCAGGGTACATTTTATAATCTGATTAATGACTGTGTCTACTAAAAGGGGTGAATAGGCTGATAAGATTTTGCCTCCTTCGATAATTAATTAGTAGTTCCAGCTTGTTTTGTCTGAATATAGTTTGAACTTTCCAGGGATGATTAAGTCATTGATCTAAGTTGGTGTTGCGTTCCATGGTTAATGCATATACTACCGTGTATAGACTGCCAGATTGATTATTAATCAATCATTCATTCATTTCACTGTATGCTTCATGTCACTGTGCTTCTTTTGCCATGTGACAAATAAAACTCTTGAATCTTAAATCTTATGATATATCGTGCCTCTAGTTTAGTACATCGTGGTTAAACCGCTTTTGTCCCGTCTT
>NC_044061.1:2233316-2260816 GCF_902167405.1 Gadus morhua | reverse complement strand
GAATGTTGATGACACAACGCAGGTCGCCGCCCCCTCACGATACAGCGTTACGTCTATACTTCCTCTCCACGGTAACGTGGGGCTGTGTGAGAGGCCTGACCTGTGACCTGTGCCCCCCCCCCCCCCCGCGGTGCAGAACCCCCCGGGGATCCTCTCCATCCTGGACGACGTGTGCGCCACCATGCACGCAGTAGGCGAGGGCGCGGACCAGACCATGCTGCAGAAGCTCCGCGTCGCCATCAACTCCCACGAGCACTTCAACAGCTGGAACCAGGGCTTCATCATCCACCACTACGCCGGCAAGGTACCCCCTCCTCCCTCCGCCCTCCTCCTCTGAGTCCGTCACCACGGCGACCACAGCATCCATCCTAGAGGATACATCAAGGCGGCATGCGGCTCAGGAGGTAGAGCGGGTCGACTGGTAACCTGAAGGTTGCTAGTTCGATCCCCGGCTCCTCCTAGCCGAGTGTCGTGGTGTCCCTGAGCGAGACGCCTCACCCTGACTGCTCCTGACCAGCCGGCTGTCGCCCTGCGGGGCTGACTCCGCCGTCGGTGGGTGAATGTGTGTGTGAATGGGTGAATGTGAGGCAGTGTTGTAAAGAGCTTTGAGCGGCCACTGGTTAGAAAAGCGCTGTGTAAATGCAGTCCATTTACCATTTATCAGAAGTTCAGTCTTTATCTGATGGGGTATCTGTGGACGCGGCAGCCTGGCGATCTCATGTTCCCTCCAGATGGGGGCCAGCCGCGCGGCCAGTTCTAACGAGCTGTGTCTCAGAGTCTCGGGGGAGCACGAGTTCAGTCCGGCGCTACGTCCAACAGGAAGAACTCTGTTGACTCGATCTCTAAAGGAATGCACCCGGACAAACCTGTCGGGCGCATTCCTTCTGTTCATGCTCCTCTTCGTTTTCACTCTCCCACACCTTTTTTTCTTCTGTCATTTTCCACGGGCCACCTGCTGCCAGGTCAACAGCACACACTCCGATAATAATTAACTCCAGGTTATCATTCTTTCTCTCTACCCCTCTCTCCCTCTCCCCCCCTCCCTCCCTCCCTCTCTCCCCCTCCCTCCCTCTCTCCCTCCCTCCCTCTATCTCCCTCTCCCTCCCTCTCTCCCCCAGGTCTCCTACGACGCGGAGGGGTTCTGTGAGAGGAACCGTGACGTTCTGTTCAGCGACCTCATCGAGTTGATGCAGAGCAGTGAGATGTGAGTGGACCCTCTGGGGGTGTGAGTGGACCCTCTGGGGGTGAGGGTGGACCCTCTGGGGGTGAGGGTGGACCCTCTGGAGGTGTGAGTGGACCCTCTGGGGGTGTGAGTGGACCCTCTGGGGGTGAGGGTGGACCCCCTGGGGGGGGGTGGACCCTCTGGGGGTGAGGGTGGACCCTCTGGGGGGGGGGTGGACCCTCTGGGGGTGTGAGTGGACCCTCTGGGGGTGAGGGTGGACCCTCTGGGGGGGGGGTGGACCCTCTGGGGGTGAGGGTGGACCCTCTGGGGGGGGGGGGGACCCTCTGGGGGTGAGGGTGGACCCTCTGGGGGTGAGGGTGGACCCTCTGGGGGGGGGGGGGGCCCCCTGGGGGTGAGGGTGGACCCTCTGGGGGGGGGGTGGACCCCCTGGGGGTGAGGGTGGACCCTCTGGGGGTGAGGGTGGACCCTCTGGAGGTGAGGGTGGACCCTCTGGGGGTGAGGGTGGACCCTCTGGGGGTGTGAGTGGACCCTCTGGGGGTGAGGGTGGACCCTCTGGGGGGGGGGTGGACCCTCTGGGGGTGAGGGTGGACCCTCTGGGGGTGAGGGTGGACCCTCTGGGGGGGGGGGGGACCCCCTGGGGGTGAGGGTGGACCCTCTGGGGGGGGGGGGGACCCCCTGGGGGTGAGGGTGGACCCTCTGGGGGTGAGGGTGGACCCTCTGGAGGTGAGGGTGGACCCTCTGGGGGTGAGGGTGGACCCTCTGGGGGTGTGAGTGGACCCTCTGGGGGTGAGGGTGGACCCTCTGGGGGTGAGGGTGGACCCTCTGGGGGTGAGGGTGGACCCTCTGGGGGGGGGGTGGACCCCCTGGGGGTGAGGGTGGACCCTCTGGGGGGGGGTGGACCCTCTGGGGGTGAGGGTGGACCCTCTGGGGGTGTGAGAGGGCCTTCTATTGTCAGGGGGCGCGTGGCTCTCGTCGAGCTCCAGACCTCCGAGTGCAGCCGGAGACAATGGACGCGTGCACTCCCACTCCCCAAGCCCCTCCCCCTGCCTTAACACACGGGGGGGCTGCGTGGTCTCTCCCCCCTGACCCCCTCCTCCCCCCAGGGTTGGGGGGGGGGGGGGGGGGGCATCGTATTAGAGTCAGTGACCATCTGTGCAAACAGCCTGCCTGTGTCTTCTCTCTCTCTCTCTCTCTCTCTCTCTCTCTCTCTCTCTCTCTCTCTCTCTCTCTCTCTCTCTCTCTCTCTCTCTCTCTCTCTCTCTCTCTCTCTCTCTCTCTCTCTCTCTCTCTCTCTCTCTCTCTCTCTCTCTCCCCCTCTCTCTCTCTCTCCCTCCCCTCTCTCTCTCTCTCTCTCTCTCTCTCTCTCTCCCTCCCCTCTCTCTCTCTCTCTCTCTCTCTCTCTCTCTCTCTCTCTCTCTGTCTCTCTCTCTCTCTCTCTCTCTCTCTCTCTCTCTCTCTCTCTCTCTCTCTCTCTCAGCCCACTAACCCCGTTCTGCTGGGGGTGTCTCACACCAGAGAGAGGGGGCTGTCTGTCTTACCCCCTCTATACAAGGCTTTACACAAATGAAAAAATCCCCCCCACACACATACACACACACAGTATACACACAAACGTGGTACTGGGACACATTGTTGCCCAGTCACACAATGGGCTTGGAGAACCTTGAGGAAGCGAGGAAGGAAACGCCTCGGACCTGAGAGTGGAGCAGAGCGCAGAGGGCGCGATCGCGCCTCTGTTGTCAGTGATTAGAGGATAACTCCACTCCTCACAAGCACAGAAGGCTTTTCATTTGATTCTCAGCGCTGTAATTGAGGCGTTTTAGACAGACTCAACAGTATAGCAAGGGTGTCTGGTCGTTGAGAGCCAAGTGGGAGCAACAACTGCACTTATCCACACGCTACAAACGACCGTCCACAAACGACTGAGATGTTGACACCAGGGACTTCTCTTTAGGAGGTGCTGCCATGTTGGTTTGAGGTCGCTGTCTTTAACCCACGAAGCCAAGACAAAGACAAGCATGTCCACTGACCGAGACAAAGACAAGCGCGTCCACTGACAGAGACAAAGACAAGCATGTCCACTGACCGAGACAAAGACAAGCATGTCCACTGACCGAGACAAAGACAAGCACGTCCACTGACAGAGACAAAGACAAGCGCGTCCACTGACAGAGACAAAGACAAGCGCGTCCACTGACAGAGACAAAGACAAGCGCGTCTACTGACAGAGACAAAGACAAGCACGTCCACTGACAGAGACAAAGACAAGCACGTCCACTGACAGAGACAAAGACAAGCACGTCCACTGAGAGACAAAGACAAGCGCGTCCACTGACAGAGACAAAGACAAGGGCGTCCACTGACAGAGACAAAGACAAGCACGTCCACTGACAGAGACAAAGACAAGCACGTCCACTGAGAGACAAAGACAAGCATGTCCACTGACCGAGACAAAGACAAGCATGTCCACTGACCGAGGCAAAGACAAGCACGTCCACTGACAGAGACAAAGACAAGCACGTCCACGGTCACTTCTCCGATCCTATGATACAACCTGAAGAAGGACTTTGCTCAATTGAAGTTTTTTACGGAAAAGCCTTCGATGGCTGGTTCCTAAACAGACGTTCCTGAAGGGCTTTTCTGAAGTGCAAATTACACACTGATGTTTTGAAGATGTTGAAAACGCGTCGAACCGTTAACGTTGATATCATTTGTTCCAACATTTCAAGCGACGTGACAACCCTAAGCCCTATTGGCTCTCTCTGCCTGTCCTGACCCATGTCCCGCCCCCTCTCCCCATGCCCCGCCCCTCTCTCCCTATGCCCCGCCCCCTCCTCCAGCTCCTTCATCAGAGGTCTGTTCCAGGAGAACCTGAACGCCGAGAAGAAAGGCCGGCCTACCACAGCAGGAAGCAAAATAAAGGTAGGTTAACCTGTCCGTCCGTCTGTCTGCCTGAACCTCCCCTTCTCCTGCTGCCGGGACACTTTAGGGTAGGTTACTGTCCGTCTGTCCGGACTAGGTAAACCTCCCCTTCTAATGTTTCACATCCTCCTGTGTCCACACATCCGGAACCTTCCCTCTTAAACTGCGTCTACATTTACATCCAGTACATGTTGCACGAATGACTACGCGTACGCAAACATGTTCAATGCTTAAATCTCTCGGTCGACAGAAAACCACCTACAGCAGACCCCTGCTGCTGTATCATTGTCCTTTTCTCACTGCCGGTTGTTCTCGCTCTGCAGAAACAAGCCAACGACCTGGTGAGCACGCTGATGAAGTGCACCCCCCACTACATACGCTGCATCAAGCCCAACGAGACCAAGAAGCCCCGGGACTGGGAGGAGAGCCGGTAGGTCCTTGGTTCCATGCTGGACCACCGTCACATCTTGTCCCCATCCTAAAGGCAGTTGTGCTTCATACTTTCATACTTCAGTCCCAACCAGCGTTCTTTTTCATGCCCGCTGGTGTGATGATAAATGTTCTTTATTTATACCGCACTCCTCTAACCAGTGGCCCCTCAAAGCACTTCACAACATTCACCCATTCACTCACACATTCACACACCGACGGCGGAGTCAGCCACGCAAGGTGACAGCCAAATCGTCAGGAGCAGTCGGGCTGAGGCGTCTCGCTCAGGGACACCTCCACACCCAGCTAGGAGGAGTCAGGGTCGAACTAGCAACCTTCCGGTTACCAGCCAACTCGTTGACCACCCAGCTTGTTGTTTTGTCCTGGCGAGGATGTTGTTATTCTCCTTATTCTATATTGTGGTTTCAAAAAGCACCTTCCACAGGAAGTGCCCGATCCCGCCTCCTTCTGGTTCCGCTTCCTCTCCCTTTCTGCTCCGATCTTCGAGCCCGGGCACTTAATGTACTAACGGCGGGTGCACTCTTATTGTTTAGGCCCTGATCCACTTCCTGTTGCCAGCGGGCTACGGGCAGGAGTGCGTAATTAGCCACGGAACCACTCATGGACAGGAAGCCCAGACACATTGAGTCATCCCAGAGCGCTTTGTTACAGTATGATGAATCATAAACCAGCAGGATATTACCTCTCCACTCTGAGGGCAGCTGAAGGTGTATAAGAGGAGGGTGTGAGCGTTCTGAAGCATCGGCAGTGAGACCGGGGACAGAATGTGTGAATAAATCACCTGACTCGTTATTGATAGTTTTATAACGAGTCGGGAACACCACGTAGTTTATCACGGGTGGAGCAAGTGACTCAGGAGGCAGAGCAGGTTGGCTGGTAACCGGCTCGTCCTAGCCGAGCGTCGAGGTGTCCCTGAGCGAGATGCCTCACCCTGACTGCTGCTGATGAGCTGGCTGTCGCCCTGCGGGGCTGACTCCGCCGTCGGTGTTTGAATGTGTGTGTGAATGGGTGAATGTGAGGCAGTGTTGTAAAGGGCTTTGAGTGGCCACTGGTTAGAAAAGCGCAGTAAATATATGCAGTCCATTTACTATTCCCATCAGTGAAGGTTCCAGAGTGTGGTGATTCTCTCTCTCTCCGGCCTGTGTTGTGACCCTCTCTCTCCGGCCTGTGTTGTGACCCTCTCTCTCCGGCCTGTGTTGTGACCCTCTCTCTCCGGCCTGTGTTGTGACCCTCTCTCTCCGGCCTGTGTTGTGACCCTCTCTCTTCGGCCTGTGTTGTGACCCTCTCTCTCCGGCCTGTGTTGTGACCCTCTCTCTCCGGCCTGTGTTGTGACCCTCTCTCTTCGGCCTGTGTTGTGACCCTCTCTCTCTGGCCTGTGTTGTGACCCTCTCTCTCTCCGGCCTGTGTTGTGACCCTCTCTCTCCGGCCTGTGTTATGACCCTCTCTCTCTCCGGCCTGTGTTGTGACCCTCTCTCTCCGGCCTGCGTTGTGACCCTCTCTCTCCGGCCTGTGTTGTGACCCTCTCTCTCTCCGGCCTGTGTTGTGACCCTCTCTCTCTCCGGCCTGTGTTGTGACCCTCTCTCTCTCCGGCCTGTGTTGTGACCCTCTCTCCCCGGCCTGTGTTGTGACCCTCTCTCTCTCTGGGTGGCTGCTCCAGGGTGAAGCACCAGGTGGAATACCTTGGGCTGAAGGAGAACATCAGAGTGAGGCGAGCGGGCTACGCCTACCGGAGGGTCTTCAGGAAGTTCCTCAACAGGTGAACTCCACCGACTAGAACTCCATTAATGATGGGCCATTGTCATCATCAAGTCTCTTTTGTTTCTCTCTCTCTGACATCTTGGGGTTTCCCTCCGTCTCATAGCGTATAATTGTTCTATTATAATTATCTTACAGTGATTGTCTAAACCTCTATCGCTGTTGTGTGTGAAGCTATAGTGAGTCCCTGTTGTTTCTCCTCAGGTCTGTTTGTGTGTGAGGTCAGTGTTGTTTCTCAGGACTGTGTGTGAAGCTATAGTGAGTCCCTGTTGTTTCTCCTCAGGTATGCGATCCTCACCAAGGAGTCATGGCCCACGTGGCGTGGCGAGGAGAAGCAGGGGGTTCTCCATCTGCTGCACGCGGTCCACATGGACCAGGACCAGTACCAGATGGGGCGCACCAAGGTCTTCATCAAGGCCCCGGAGTCGGTGAGTCTGCAGCACAGGATGAAGGTCGAGCAGAGAGCCGGACTAGAGGTTCTGTGTTTGGAATGGAGCCCAGACCAACGCTTTTCGTTCTCAAAACATGTCCTGGGATTTAGAGATTCTGAAAGCCGTTGCTGGGTTCAAATCTCGTTGGTTTGAGAACATCAAAAAAAGCTGTAATCTGATTGGATGTACCTCTAGGGGGCAGCGTCACCCAGGTCAAAGTTTAAATAGATAGATCATTGAACGCAGCAACGAGGTTTAAACCCGAGCTGTGTCCAGGGTAGGGTCCAGACGTGGTGGGCTCTGAAGTCTCCCAGGACACATAACGCCTCGGTGAGAGAAGACTACAAGGAAATGGATGGAAAGCTTCCAACTAGGAGCTGAAATAACAATGAAGAGGTTGAAGATGACTTAACCTGTTAACTTAATGTAACTTAATGTAACATAATATAACTAAATGTAACTTAATCTAACCTAATGTAACTTAACTTCTTTAAAGAGGAGGTTGGCCTACAAAGGCCTTCTGTGTGGGAATCAAACCTCTGACGCATCAGATGGTCAAACATTCTCAGTCTCAGTCCCAGTCCCAGTCCCAGTCTCAGTCCCAGTCCCAGGTACGACGTCAGCACTGGGAACAAAGCCACACACACAAGCACCAGTGCTGTGTGTCACAGAGCCGGTGTGACGTTGTAAGAGGCACCTCCTCCTCCTCCTCCTCCCCTCCTCCTCCTCCTCCTCCTCCTCCTCCTCCTCCCCCCCTCCTCCTCCTCCTCCTCCCCCCCCCCCTCCTCTCCTCCTCCTCCCCCCCTCCTCCTCCTCCCCCCCCCCCCCCCCCCCTCCTCTCCTCCTCCTCCTCCTCCTCCTCCTCCTCCTCCTCCTCCTCCTCCCCCCCCCCCCCCCCCTCCTCCTCCTCCTCCTCCTCCTCCTCCTCCTCCTCCTCCTCCCCAGTATTCCTGTTCCCCCTGCTGGGAATGAGAGCTACACTTCAGGGAAGTCTGTGAGGCCATGTATTAGCATTTGCACACATCATGCACACTGAAGCATGTATACCACACTATAAACTACACGTACACACATACACATTCTATAAACTACACACACAGCGGTCTTAGTGTAGAGGAGGGTCATATGGAGCTGTTGCTGAATGCGTTCACTCATTCACTGCCAAGAGGCGACCCCCTCCCCCCCCCCCCCCCGCAGATCACCATGGTTACAATCGTAAGGTCGCCATGGAGAGTCAGCGGGCTAATGAAAGCTAAATATCACGCGAGCCTGGTGCTGAAATAAGTTGACAGCCCATGAAAACAGTCGTCCCTGCGTGACAGACAGGAGGTCATTACTTCACGGCCCGTGCGTCTCAGCCCGCCTGCAATTAGACGGCTTTGTGATTCTAAGACGCTATCACGGAGGGTCGAGATGGGAGTGAGAGTCTGCCGGGGTCGGAGATAAAGAATCAGTCCAGTGACGTAATCACCGGGATCTGAATAAATAAAACACACTTGTGTGTGGTGAGGCTATGGGGTCTGTTTTTAGACGGTTCTGTTAATGTATTGTGACTATGGGGGCTATGATTCATGCGTGTCAGGGCAGTGGTGATATGTAGGGGCAGGATGTTTAGTCTGGGAGGGGGGGGGGGGGGGGAAGGAGAGGACGCCATGTTGTGAGGCCCAAGAGGAAGAGGAAAGCTAATGCATTAGCGGAGATGCTAGTCTTGGTCTGGGGAAATGTCCCCCATCCAAGTTAGTTACTTGGATGTTTTTACGATTTCAATCAAACATTGTTTGACCGTCGTATTATTTCAATTACAAAATAACATTCAATACACACGCACGCACGCACGCACACGCACGTACACACACACACACGTCCAGACGTCCACAAGTGCATCATGATGGTATCTTTGCGTATCCCGGGTTCATGTGTGTTCTGTTGTCCGGGCGCTTGGTCGGACGCTGCTCTGTGTGTTAGCTCTGTGTTGCTCTGTGTGTGTGTGTGTGTTAGCTCCGTGCTGCTCTGTGTGTGTGTGTTAGCTCGGTGCTGCTCTGTGTGTGTTAGCTCCGTGCTGCTCTGTGTGTGTGTGTGTGTTAGCTCCGTGCTGCTCTGTGTGTGTGTGTTAGCTCCGTGCTGCTCTGTGTGTGTTAGCTCCGTGCTGCTCTGTGTGTGTTAGCTCCGTGCTGCTCTGTGTGTGTTAGCTCCGTGTTGCTCTGTGTGTGTGTGTTAGCTCCGTGCTGCTCTGTGTGTGTGTGTGTTTGCTCCGTGCTGCTCTGTGTGTGTGTGTTAGCTCCGTGCTGCTCTGTGTGTGTTAGCTCCGTGCTGCTCTGTGTGTGTTAGCTCCGTGCTGCTCTGTGTGTGTTAGCTCTGTGCTGCTGTGTGTGTGTGTGTGTGTTAGCTCCGTGCTGCTCTGTGTGTGTTAGCTCTGTGTTGCTCTGTGTGTGTGTGTGTGTTAGCTCCGTGCTGCTCTGTGTGTTAGCTCTGTGTTGCTCTGTGTGTGTGTGTGTGTTAGCTCCGTGCTGCTCTGTGTGTTAGCTCTGTGTTGCTCTGTGTGTGTGTGTGTGTTAGCTCCGTGCTGCTCTGTGTGTGTTAGCTCCGTGTTGCTCTGTGTGTGTGTTAGCTCCGTGTTGCTCTGTGTGTGTGTTAGCTCCGTGATGCTCTGTGTGTGTTTGCTCCGTGTTGCTCTGTGTGTGTGTGTTAGCTCCGTGCTGCTCTGTGTGTGTTAGCTCCGTGCTGCTCTGTGTGTGTTAGCTCCGTGCTGCTCTGTGTGTGATGGTCTGACCCCCTCCGCCTCCACAGCTCTTCCTACTGGAGGAGACCAGGGAACGCAAGTTTGACGGGTACGCCCGGACGATCCAGAAGGCCTGGAGGAAGTACATGGCCCGCAAGAAGTACGTCCAGATGAGGGAGGAAGGTAAGCCCCCATCCATTGAACAGCCACCGGTTGGACTCCTTCCGTTCTTTTTAGTTTCTTCCTTTAAACCGATCCTCTCTGGTCTCCCCAGCCTGCGACCTGCTGGTGAACCGTAAAGAGAGACGGAGACACAGCATCAACAGGAACTTTGTGGGCGACTACCTGGGCATGGAGGACCGTCCGGAGCTCCGACAGTTCCTGGGCAAAAGGGAAAAGATCGACTTTGCGGACAAAGTCACAAAGTACGACCGGCGATTCAAGGTAAGGTCCGGGCTGGAGGCGGGCTTCACTGAGGGCTCATGTTCATGTTCTGCTTTCACCGCAAAATGTCTTCGTCTTATTCTCCTCCTCCTCCTCCTCCTCCTCCTCTCTCCAGCCGATCAAGCGGGACCTGATCCTGACCCCTAAGTGTGTGTACCTGGTGGGCCGGGAGAAGCTGACGCAGGGCCCTGAGAAGGGTCAGGTGACGGAGGTCCTGAAGAGGCGGATCGAGGTGGAGAAGATCCTGGCGGTGTCTCTGAGGTGAGCCTCGTGGTCCCCGTCCGCCCGCCGTCGGGATGCCCTCGAGGTCGCAACACGTGTCTGAGGAGGGAAGACTTTAGGGCTAGTCATGCTCTGTTCGATTGTTACAATCAGCAATCCTTTTGTGGATACTTTGTGGATATCTTTGTGTATTCTTTATGTTACACAAACGTACATTTGTTAGATCAAAGAGCCATGAACTATATTTCATTTAGATGAACACTAGTAGAAGCCAATAAGTAGGAACATGGCTATGTCAACAAAACTTGTCAACAAGGCAGCAATATGATTTATGATTATTAAAGGCCTAAAGGCTACATGGTCATGAATCTCTCTCACTCAACAAATGAAAGGTAACCGTGCAGTGGCTCTCCCTGGTGGTAAAGACTTGAAGTTCAACACCAACTAACTACTCATGGGGAACGGCCTTTTACAGAACTAACCTGATAACAGGCAGTATCAATACTAGTCAGATTCCTTTGAGTTGCTAAACCCCAGTAACCCTTTTAATGGCAACATTATGCATTTGATCTGTTTTTGGTTTGTCGTTCAAATCGGGTCTTTCATTGCGACCTCATTTGATGCCATCAGTTTACTCTAAGGTCTTAGTGGAGTCTTAGTGGCCGAGGGCCATGGTTTGATGTAAGCTCATATTGACCTCACAGGGAAAGCACTTCTGTCCTGAGCACCACTCTGACTGAGGCCGGTGTGTTGCGCTGAACTTTATTAGAAACCATACGTTTACCTGTGTGTGTGTGTGTGTGTGTGTGTGTGTGTGTCTGTTTCTGTTTGTGTGCGCGTGTGTGTGTCTGTTTGTCCGTGTGTGTGCGTGTGTTTCTGTGTGACTGTTTGTCCGTGTGTCTGCGTGTCTTTTTCTGTGTGTGTGTGTGTGTGTGTGTGTGTGTCTGTGTGTCCGTGTGTCTTTTTATGTGTGTGTGTGTGCGTGTGCGTGCGTGTGTGCGTGTGTGACCGCGTGCGTGTGTGCGTGTGTGTGTGTGTGTGTGCGTGTGTGCGTGCGTGTGCGCCCCCCAGCACCATGCAGGACGACCTGCTGATCCTCCACGAGCAGGAGTACGACAGCCTGCTGGAGTGCGTCTTCAAGACGGAGCTGGTCAGTCTGCTGTCGCGGCGCTTCGAGGAGAAGACCCAGAGGACGCTGCCGCTCAAGTTCAGCAACACGTAAGAGCGGGGGTCGTCACGGCGACTCGAGCCGTCGCTGGGCCGCGCGGCGGGAACGCGGGAGGAACGGCCGGAGGGCGGGGCCCTCAAGGCCTATCAAACACAAGCTCTCATCCATACTATAATAACACCAAACACTACATTAACATCCCATCCACCCAGGCCTCCAGAGTTGTGTTGGATGGAGGGCCCCGCACTCCATCCAACACAACTCTGGAGCCCTGGATGGATGGGATGTTAGAACCTGTTAGTGGGGACGTTAATGTAGTCAACATGTCCAGGGTTTGATGGTATTAGAGTATGGAAGAGAGCTTGTGTTTGATAGGCTGTGATGATAGTATATATAGTATATATATAAATATATATATATATATATATATATTACATTGTGTGTGTGTGTGTGTGTGTGTGTGTCTGTGTCTGTGTGTGTGTGTGTGTGTGTGTGCCTGTGTCTGTGTGTGCGTGTGTGTGTGTGTGTGTGTGTGCCTGTGTCTGTGTGTGCGTGTGTGTGTGTGTTCCAGGATGGAGCTGAAGCTGAAGAAGGAGACGTGGGGGTTCCTGAGTGGGGGGGGGTCTCGCCAGGTGACGGTGGTCCAGGGTCAGGGCGACGCCGCCGTGCTGAAGCCCTCCAGTAAGACCCTGCAGGTCAGCATCGGGCCGGGACTGCCCAAGACCACCCGTGAGTACACCCCCAACCCCCAACCCCCCCCCCAGGACCGGTTAACATCGACGCTGACAGCCTCCTATTGTCACCTGTGTGTGTGTGTGTGTGTGTGTGTGTGTGTGTGTGTGTGTGTGTGTGTGTGTGTGTGTGTGTGTGTGTGTGTGTGTGTGTGTGTGTGTGTGTGTGTGTGTGTGTGTGTGTGTGTGTCAGGTCCCAGCAAGAAGAGCTTCTCCCACCAGGGCCGTTCCTCCAGGACCCACCAGACCACCCCGGCCAGGGCAGCCCCCGGCCCCCCAGGTAGGGGGACCAGACAGACAGACAGACAGACAGACAGACAGACAGACAGACAGACAGACAGACAGACGCCTATTATAACAAGACATAAAAAGATGAATAAGTATTTACAAAAACTGCATTAAACAAAAGCAAATAATAACGTAATAATAATGATATAACACTCCTATAATTTATAACAAGCGTTTAAATATAAATGCTGAGGTTAAGTATTATTTAGAAACAACAACAACAGCGGCGAGCTAAAGCTTCAGCGCTACGCCAGCTAGCTCACAGACGAGCGTCGCCGTGGCAACCGTAACCGAGCGGCCTCGTCGCCTGACGCTCGTCACTTCCTGTCTCCGCAGCCGCCCACCAGAATGGCGGCCCCAAGAACACCAACCACCTGGCCAGCCAGAGGAACCCCCAGAGGCCCCCCCCCTCCGCGGGCCGGACCCCCCAGCCGGGCCTGCCCAGCGGGCCGGGCCAGCCCCGCGGCCGGGGGGGCGGCCGGCCCCCCACGCAGCCCCCCAACCTGGACTGCCTGAGGGTCCCGGAGCAAGGCGCCGCAGGGTGAGGGCCGGGGGGGGGGGGGGGGAACACCTTCAAGGCCGTCGTTGGCAGGATGTCATTTATTAGGAAACATTGTGCATTATAGAACTGATTTGAGACACGCACACAGACACACGCATATACACAGACAGACACAGACAGACACACGCAGACATAGACACACACACACACACACACACACACACACACACACACACACACACACACACACACACACACACACACACACACACACTGTGAGAGTGTGTTTAAACCCAAAAGTAATCACCAGGCAGTGTCTTGCTATAATTTGGCCAATGTATTCCTTTGTAGTCATGGCGACAGACGGACAGCTTCCAATGGAGGAATGTGAGTTTGAGTGTTCAGTGTTTTGGTGGCAGCTGGTTTCTAGATTAGCTCTGTGGTGCGCTGTTCTTCCTGTAGTCCATTAACATCTGATAGAGGTTCACACCTTTCCTAACACTAATGATCTGTCTAAGGGAACGGGGACGAGACTTGATTCTGTACCGCTCTGTCTCCGGAACATTCGGCAGAAGATGCTTTCATTCACCCACACACGAGACAACCCAGAAGACTCCTATCTTCTGATTGTAGATTGGATTTCTTTTTTCTCAGAACATCTCTAACTCGTAGTCCTTCCTTCTTTCTGAACAGAAACGGCCTTGGTTATAGATGAGCCGTGTTTCAATAAGGCCATTCATGAATTCAAAGATCCCTCAAAGATCTGCCTTTCAAGTCTCAGATCTTTCATGTTTCATCAAACGTTTTTGGTGAAGCCTTTTCTCACGCTAGGGAATGTAATGTGTAAACCTTTATACAGCTGTTATATATTATAACCTTATGATGTGCTGCACTGGGGATCATTACCTTGACATTCTACTGGGGCTGAATCAGTGCTCGGGAAAAAGCTCTCTGCTAAAAAGTCTCAAACGTCAATGGTCTAGGAGAGGTCAATGTGCACCCTCTAGTGACAGCGCTGCCATCTGGTGGCTGCGCGGTAAACGACCAGTTTACAGATAAGATAATAAGTCGTTTTTTTAATTTCAGTGTCACTGCAGAAAGAACAGGACACTAGAATGAAAATAGATAAATAAAGAATAAACACTGCAACGAATAAAACACAAAGATTATAATCGACATACCCGACAGGAGTAGCATCATGAGGGAAACGTCTAAAGGGTGAGCTCCTCTCTCTGAGCCCTGTGTCGGCGTAGACACCAAACCAACCATCCTGCTGCTCTCCCTCGTGTCCCCAGGGCCCATCGGCCCTCCGACAGCCGGCCGGCCCCGGGCGGCGGGCGGCCCAAGCCGGCCCCTAAGCCCCGCCCCCAGGTGCCCCAGTGCCGGGCGCTGTACGCCTACGACGCGCAGGACACGGACGAGCTCAGCTTCAACGCCGACGAACTCATCGAGATCATCAAGGAGGGTGAGAACCGCTCTGAACGCCGCAGGCTGGGGACACAGGCCTGCTCTGGTCTCAGGGTTAGGGTGAGTGTCAGGGGGCTCAGGAGGTAGAGCGGGTCCACTGGGAGCCGGAGGGTCGCTGGTTCGATCCCCGGCTCCTCCTAGCGGAGTGTCGAGGTGTCCCTGAGCGAGGCGCCTCACTGCTGATCCTGCAGAATCCTCTTAATGTTAAATAAATGTAAATCCTATTGATAGACCATGGCCAGCCGCTGTGGTTCTGGGGTCTAGACCCTGATGGTTCTGACGGTTGGTTCTGAGGTTCTGACGGTTGGTTCTGAAGGTTCTGACGGTTGGTTCTGACGGTTGGTTCTGACGGTTGGTTCTGAGGTTCTGACGGTTGGTTCTGACGGTTGGTTCTGACGGTTGGTTCTGAAGGTTCTGACGGTTGGTTCTGACGGTTGGTTCTGAGGTTCTGATGGTGGGTTCTGACGGTTGGTTCTTACGGTTGGTTCTGAGGTTCTGATGGTTGGTTCTGACGGTTGGTTCTGACGGTTGGTTCTGAGGTTCTGATGGTTGGTTCTGACGGTTGGTTCTGACGGTTGGTTCTGACGGTTGGTTCTGAGGTTCTGATGGTTGGTTCTGACGGTTGGTTCTGAGGTTCTGATGGTTGGTTCTGACGGTTGGTTCTGACGGTTGGTTCTGACGGTTGTTTCTGAGGTTCTGATGGTTGGTTCTGATGGTTCTGACGGTTGGTTCTGAGGTTCTGACGGTTGGTTCTGATGGTTCTGACGGTTGATTCTGACGGTTGGTTCTGACGGTTGTTTCTGAGGTTCTGACGGTTGGTTCTGATGGTTGGTTCTGACGGTTGTTTCTGATGGTTGGTTCTGACGGTTGTTTCTGAGGTTCTGACGGTTGTTTCTGAGGTTCTGATGGTTGGTTCTGACGGTTGGTTCTGATGGTTGGTTCTGACGGTTGGTTCTGACGGTTGGTTCTGATGGTTGGTTCTGACGGTTGTTTCTGAGGTTCTGACGGTTGGTTCTGACGGTTGGTTCTGAGGTTCTGACGGTTAGTTCTGAGGTTCTGACGGTTGGTTCTGAGGTTCTGACGGTTGGTTCTGACGGTTCGGTTCTAAAGGTTCTGACGGTTGGTTCTGACGGTTCGGTTGGTTCTGAAGGTTCTGACGGTTGGTTCTGAGGTTCTGACGGTCGGTTCTGAGGTTCTAACGGTTGGTTCTGAGGTTCTGACGGTTGGTTCTGAGGTTCTGACGGTTGGTTCTGACAGTTGGTTCTGAGGTTCTGACGGTTGGTTCTGAGGTACCGACGGTTGGTTCTGACGGTTCGGTTCTAAAGGTTCTGACGGTTGGTTCTGACGGTTCGGTTGGTTCTGAAGGTTCTGACGGTTGGTTCTGAGGTTCTGACGGTCGGTTCTGAGGTTCTAACGGGTTCCTTCTGTGCTCCTCAGACGCCTCTGGCTGGTGGACGGGGAGGATCAGGGGGAAGCAGGGCCTGTTCCCCAACAACTACGTCAGCAAGATCTAGGAGTCCGGGAGGACTTCTGTATGAGGGACGGAGGGGCTGAGGACCCCCGGAGCGGACCCCCTCGGAGAGGGCCCCCCGCTGTCCACCCACCCCACCACCACCATGTGGTCGTCACTGGGGGCCCATCTGGCGTCATGTGACCCGTCTGAGGTCATGTGACCCGGATGTCCGCAGGCTGAACTTGGTGTGGGGGACGGATTTTGGCTTTCAAACCGAGCAGACTTTTTACCTTTTACTGAAGGGACGACATCAGCTTCCCCATGAGTACCAAAGAGTACTGAACAAAACTATTTATTGTATTTATAGCTTTATATTTTTCTCGACTGTCTCGTTACACTTTTCTAAGCTCAGTGGTGTTGAAGCGTCCTCTGTTCAGCGGGCGTCTCGGTCTGCTGTCACGTTCCTCCTGTTTTATTCTGAAATCATGTAACCAGCGGGAGTAAAGTTTCTCTGTGTGTGTCAGTGCGGTTTTTGTTAAGTTGCTGTATTTTAAAGCCATGAAGTGATGCTGATGGTGTTCTGGAAGATGATTATTTCACTGTGTTCTAGAAATAGTTTTTTATTAAAACTTATATATATATATATACACCATATCTCCCAAACCGAACAGATTGTGTCTGTTGAGCAGATGCATCCAAAGAACGAGAAGGCAGGAATCAAAGACTAGTCGACGCGTTGCTGGGGAACTTTTTAGCCAGTAAATGTAAATTTCTTGATTGTCCGTATCATATTGTCCAGGTTTTTGTATCGAAGAAATTTTTAAATTGCAAATTCCACACACACTGACCGTATTCTGGGTGTCGTCTGTGGTTGAAGAGCACTTTACTGGGATAGGTACTATCTTGGGGACACCAACCTACTCATTTGGTCATATCACAGCCTATGTATCACATCGATGAAGGACAAATTGCCAAACACAATGCAAATAGCCGAATTTATGAAGAGAATAACTTGTTTACATGGAAATATTGTGCAGGCCATTTTAGATTGATTTATGTATATCTGTTGATATCTAGGACATGTTTTGTTTTTGGGTTCAAGTTTAATTCTGTCGTATATTTTCTTTCTCTTGATATTCTGCCTTCCTGTTTGGTACCTAGAGCGATGTGTGATTGATGCTGTTTTTAACAGACTTCATTGGTTCAGAGAATCCAGGTGATGTTGGGTTTAATCAGTCTCACAATCATTTCAGACAAAAGGAAAGACTTTTACCTTTACTTTGCTTCAGCTTCACTATGTCTACCCTCCTTTTGCACTGCCGTTGCATTAATTTATCATTCGGTCATAATTTAAGAGCTCGGACACCTGGGTCATCCTGACTGACAGCTGTCACAGGGCTCAGCGATATCGAAGGTTTGATGCTGGATGTCGACACATCTTTGTGCAATATGAAAAACACCAGTTGGATCTTTTAATAAAGCATGTTCATGTTGCAAACCTTACGGTGTGTTGATTGTAATGGGCTATTGACTTATTGTACGTTGATGTCGAAATGTACTTTGACAAAGTAGTGAAACTAAAAAAACAACTTTTGACGGTTTATCATGTTTATATTTACCTTATTCACTTCTGTGCTTTAATCTTCAGCATCAACATGTTTTCATTTAGAGTATTCTTATATCTCACCATTTGCAAACGGTTTGTTATAATGTAAAGTACAGAATGAGAATAGGCAAAAGGGTTCTAAGCATCGATACTAATTGCTGGCTTATGTTTCATGTTTCATATGTGTTGATGTAGAAGTTATAGCAGAGCTCATTACACTTTCATCCTCAGTGAATAATTTGGCGAACTATAACATCTGATCAATCTGAGGGTGTTTTCTCCACCCACTCGTATGTTCCAAAGTGTGTCGAACAGACATGAACTCAGTAACTTGAAACCCAAACGATCACAGAGGAAGGAGCACTCAAGAAAGAGTTATCCAAGTTTATTAATATTATTTTTTAAAACTAATATAAATCCCACAGAACATAATCGTGGTTCCAGTCGGCCATGAGTCCATGAATACCTGCTTAACGTACTGCTCCCCAACACTCATTCAAAATGTTAGTTCTCTTCTTTATTAATATTCATCAAGAGTGGAAATACATGGCCTCAGCACACCGTCAGATTCACTTTTGCACCCATAACTTTTTCTCTCTTGTGCAAGTATATGCAAGTGAGTTAGTCAAGAATTATATTAGTACTATCTTTTTTTCTCCAGCAGTGAAAAGAAGACTGCCGCATAACTACAGAGAGACAAGAGACTACAATGTTCTGAATCCAAAGAATAACGCGCCATCGATTCCGTGTTTGTGCCGTGTCCTTTCCCCTCCACACAGTCTTCATCAACATCAGGTCACCACCAAACCCAGTCTCTGTCCCAGAACGATGAAGACCTCGAGCAGGCCCCACAGAGAGCTCCTGTGTCTACGTCGGTGAGGAACGGCACCGGTACGACCCCTGCTAACGTGTGTGTGAGGCACTCTGCCTGCGACACAGAGGGGAGGAGACCTCTTGGAACATAACAAAACAAACGACGAACTCTGAACAGATCCCCGTCGCGCCGAGAACCTGGAGCCAGCGACCTTCCGCCCCTCAGGCTCCTCCTCTGAACCCGTCAGTTCGTGTCCGTCTCGCTCAACGGAGGGGCGAGGAGGGGGAGGAGAGGGGGGACAGGGTGGGGGGGGGTCACGCTGGCTAGGCGTGTGCATAATGCTGGGAGTGAACGTGTGAGCATTGGCAATTATTCCAACTGTAAAAATACTGGGTGTGCACGTGTACAGCAGACGATACCTTAAACGGATTCTTCCTCGCTAGGAATGTCTTGATTCACTTTAAGAAAATGTCCCGTCCACTAACAATCCACATCTTCTAAAAACATAAACTAATCCATACACTGATTGGTACGATGAATCCCGCAATGTCCTGCAAACAGAGGCCGACATTGAGATCCGGTAAAGCAAGGCATCACGGTCTACAGGAACGCTTGTTTACCCGAGCGGCTGCGAGCGGCGCCCGCCTGGTGTTGGCATGGCGCCCGCCAGGTGTTGGCATGGCGCCCGCCAGGTGTTGGCATGGCGCCCGCCAGGTGTTGGCATGGCGCCCGCCAGGTGTGCAAAGGAACGCATCGCAAGGAGACATGCATGACGACGGAGGACATGACACTGGAGTTAACAATCAAAAGCTACATAAAAGCTTTTATAAATACAATAAAAATTTAAATCCTTAACGAGGAGTTCTAGCTTTGTGTGAATATGTGACGGCTGGCACTCTGGGCTCATTGTTTTAGTCCGACGTTCTTGTCTCTCTCTCAGATTCCGAGCTGCACGGGTCATTCATGCCATCTTTGGTTGACTGCAGTACTGAAGAGAAAGTCGAAAATGATAGAATCAAGGAAATCAACAGATAAAAAGAACATTTTTTTGTAGCGGGACCAAAGGGGCCGTGGGGGGGGGGGGAGCATCAACTTTCGGCCGACAGCTGGGCCTCGATGTCCACCCGGCAGATGGGGCACTTCTTATTGGTGAGCAGCCACTGGTCCACGCACAGCTGGTGGAACAGGTGCATACAGGGGAGGCGTCTGGAACACAGGTTACACGGCGTTACACTCTGGGGTACGCCGCAGAATAGCGTCTACTGTAGGACGTCCCAGGTGTAACCCTTCTGCAGCATTAAGCAGATCCTGGGAGAGACTCTGACTCAATGCATCTCGTTTTTTGCTATACGACACGAACGCACAGTTATTTTACACTTCACTCGGAATGTAAATACGACATAATAAATGAAATAGATTAAATTCAAATATTTATCATTTTGGACAATTTATTTGTGTGTTCTAAATACATGAATATAAATATGATATTATGTGGTTTGCCACCAGCAGGGGGCAGAAGGCCATGCTGGGGTATTTCTGGGAGTATGTTGAGTGCCAAATGTCCTCCTCCGAGAGTCGTCGTCGAGGGGCGGTTGATTGCAATGCCTCTGGGTCCAGACTCCTCTGGAGTGTGTGTGAGTGAGAGCGCGCGTGTGAGCGTGTGAGTGTGTGTGTGTGTGTGTGTGTGTGTGAGTGAGAGCGTGTGTGTGTGAGTGTGTGTGTGTGTGAGTGAGAGCGTGTGTGTGAGTGAGAGCGCGCGTGTGAGCGTGTGAGTGTGTGAGTGAGAGCGTGTGTGTGTGAGTGTGTGTGCGCACGTGCAGGCGTGTGTGCCCTGTGCTGCTCACCTCACGTCCTCCCCCTCCTCAAGGATAGACAGACAGATGGTGCACTTCTCCTCCGTGTCCTCTTCGTCCGCTCCCTCCTCCTCCTCCTCCTGCTTTCCCAACAGCTTCCTCTGTGGAGCGGGGGTCCAGAGAGACCGGGGTTAACACCTGCAGCTCAGCCCCCACCACCACCACCACCACAACCAACACCACCACCACAACCAACACCACCACCACCTCAGACCTCCACCACCAAGAGAGTGTGTGTGTGTGTGTGTGTGTGTGTGTGTGTGTGTGTGTGTGTGTGTTGGGGGGGGGGGATGTCACAGAGCAATAAGGATAAACTGTGTGTACTGGAGCCCTGCTTGACTACAACACACAGGTAAGGTAACACAGGTAATGTCCACAGTGTACCTGATGTGTCTGTATTAAAGGGGTCATAGTGTCTGTATTAAAGGGGTCATAGTGTCTGTATTAAAGGGGGCATAGTGTCTGTATTAAAGGGGTCATAGTGTCTGTATTAAAGGGGTCATATTGTCTGTATTAAAGGGGGCATAGTGTCTGTATTAAAGGGGTCATAGTGTCTGTATTAAAGGGGTCATAGTGTCTGTATTAAAGGGGTCATAGTGTCTGTATTAAAGGGTCATAGTGTCTGTATTAAAGGGGGCATAGTGTCTGTATTAAAGGGGGCATAGTGTCTGTATTAAAGGGGTCATAGTGTCTGTATTAAAGGGTCATAGTGTCTGTATTAAAGGGGTCATAGTGTCTGTATTAAAGGGGTCATAGTGTCTGTATTAAAGGGGTCATAGTGTCTGTATTAAAGGGGTCATAGTGTCTGTATTAAAGGGGGCAGTGTCTGTATTAAAGGGGTCATAGTGTCTGTATTAAAGGGGGCATAGTGTCTGTATTAAAGGGGGCATAGTGTCTGTATTAAAGGGGGCATAGTGTCTGTATTAAAGGGGTCATAGTGTCTGTATTAAAGGGGTCATAGTGTCTGTATTAAAGGGGTCATAGTGTCTGTATTAAAGGGGTCATAGTGTCTGTATTAAAGGGGTCATAGTGTCTGTATTAAAGGGTCATAGTGTCTGTATTAAAGGGGTCATAGTGTCTGTATTAAAGGGGTCATAGTGTCTGTATTAAAGGGGTCATAGTGTCTGTATTAAAGGGGGCATAGTGTCTGTATTAAAGGGGTCATAGGGTCTGTATTAAAGGGGTCATAGTGAGTCTGTATTAAAGGGGTCATAGTGTCTGTATTAAAGGGGTCATAGTGTCTGTATTAAAGGGGTCATAGTGTCTGTATTAAAGGGGTCATAGTGTCTGTATTAAAGGGTCATAGTGTCTGTATTAAAGGGGTCATAGTGTCTGTATTAAAGGGTCATAGTGTCTGTATTAAAGGGGTCATAGTGTCTGTATTAAAGGGTCATAGTGTCTGTATTAAAGGGGTCATAGTGTCTGTCTTAAATGGTCATAGTGTCTGCATTAAAGGGGTCATAGTGAGTCTGTATTAAAGGGGTCATAGTGTGTATTTTATTGTTTAAAGGGGTGATATCATGCCACCAGGTGTGAGTGTGATAAGCCATTACAAGCTGGCACGTCCCTGTGCCGGCTTGTGGACAGTCCACCTGGATGTACGCTGGGTAGATCGGTCCACCGAGCTACCAAGTGGACTGTAGCAAATTATGCTGATCTATCCATCATACATCTAGGTGGACAGGCCCACTAGTGATGTCACTAGGGCACAGGGAAAGGCAGGTCCTCTAACGGCTTCTAACGGCTGATCACACTCACCCCTGGTGGTATAATATCCCCCCTTTAATCACAAAAGCCGGGCCGTATGCTGGCAATATGGACGCGGGAGATGGCTCAGAGGGCAACAGACCGACTGTCTACATTTTCCTCCTCAAGACACACATGAATGTTACAGTCCAGAGACTAGATCCCCCCCCCCCCCCCCCCCCCAGACCACTCGTACTGTAAATGTGAGCAAGAGACATGATGGATTCCAAATTGATTTGTTCTGATTTTTCTCACCGATTCTGGGGTTGCGGGAATATTTTTCCCAATAGATGACCATGCCTCAGGGGTTAACTGTTCCTCAATGACTCTCTCCAACACCTTCTGTATTGGGTGGCAGGGAGTTAGATTCTTACTGAAGAACACACTTAAGGACAACTAGAGCAAACCCTCGGTCTAATGACCGCGTTGAGGAGGCTCCTCGGGCAAAAAAAGAAAGAAGTCAAGGACAAGAAGAGCAGCAGTGCTCCTCGCTCCTGCACACAAACACACACACAACCACAACCACACACAACCAGACACACACAAACACACGAGGGGGCTCACCTTCTTGTACTTGTGGGGGTAGGTGCACCTCTCGATGGTCCCCTGAGACGCCCCCCGGTTCACGGTGCCCAGACGCTCCTCAAGGTGCAGCAGGTCCTGGGAACACAACACCACCAACGCTTTACCGACGGTCCTGAACGCACCCCTTTACCGACGGCCCTGAACACACCCCTTTACCGATGGTCCTGAACGCACTCCTTTACCGACGGCCCTGAATGCACCCCTTTACCGACGGCCCTGAACTCACCCCTTTACCGACGGCCATGAACGCACCCCTTTACCAACGGTTCTGAACACAACACCACCAACGCTTTACCGACGGTCCTGAACGCACCCCTTTACCGACGGCCCTGAACGCACCCCTTTACCGACGGTCCTGAACACACCCCTTTACCGACGGCCCTGAACGCACCCCTTTACCGACGGCCCTGAACGCACCCCTTTACCGACGGCCCTGAACGCACCGCTTTACCGACGGCCCTGAACGCACCCCTTTACCGACGGTTCTGAACACAACACCAACGCTTTACCAACGGTCCTGAACGCACCCCTTTCAGAACATCCTGAACGCACCCCTTTACCAACGGTTCTGAACACAACACCACCAACGCTTAACCAACGGTCCTGAACGCACCCCTTTACCGACGGCCCTGAACGCACCCCTTTACAGACGGTCCAGAACGCACCCCTTTACAGACGGCCTTGAACGCACCCCTTTACAGACGGTCCTGAACGCACCCCTTTACCGACGGACCTGAACGCACCCCTTTACCGACGGTCCTGAACGCACCCCTTTACCAACGGTTCTGAACACAACACCACCAACGCTTTACCGACAGTCCTGAACGCACCCCTTTACCGACGGCCCTGAACACACCCCTTTACAAACGGTCCTGAACGCACCCCTTTACCGACGGTCCTGAACGCACCCCTTTACCGACGGTCCTGAACGCACCCCTTTACCAACGGTTCTGAACACAACACCACCAACGCTTTACCGACGGTCCTGAACGCACCCCTTTACAGACGGTTCTGAAGCACCCCTTTACCGACGATCCTAAACGCACCCCTTTACAGACGGTCCTGAACGCACCCCTTTACCGACGGTCCTGAACGCACCCCTTTACCGACGGTCCTGAACGCACCCCTTTACCAACGGTTCTGAACACAACACCACCAACGCTTTACCGACGGTCCTGAACGCACCCCTTCACAGACGGTTCTGAAGCACCTCTTTACCGACGGTCCTAAACGCACCCCTTTACAGACGGTCCTGAACGCACCCCTTTACCGACGGTCCTGAACGCACCCCTTTACCGACGGCCCTGAACGCACCCCTTTACCGACGGCCCTGAACGCACCCCTTTACCGACGGTCCTGAACGCACCCCTTTACCGACGGCCCTGAACGCACCCCTTTACCGACGGTCCTGAACGCACCCCTTTACCGACGGTCCTGAACGCACCCCTTTACAGACGGTCCTGAACGCACCCCTTTACAGACGGTTCTGAACGCACCCCTTTACAGACGGTTCTGAACACACCCCTTTACAGAACGCAGTTCTTACCTCGTAGGTTCTTCCAAAGCCCGCTATTCTAGAGGAGATGTAGCGGATGTGGGGGTAGGTCACTTCAGAGATGCCCGTGTGCTGCAGGGAGAACACAGAGGGAGGTCAGAGAAGAACACAGAGGAGAACACAGAGGGAGGTCAGAGAAGAACACAGAGGAGAACACAGAGGGAGGTCAGAGAAGAACACAGAGGAGAACACAGAGTCAGAGAGGAGAACAAAGAGGAGAACAGAGTCAGAGAGGAGAACACAGAGTCAGAGAGGAGAACACAGAGTCAGAGAGGAGAACACAGAGTCAGAGAGGAGAACAGAGTCAGAGAGGAGAACACAGAGTCAGAGAGGAGAACAGAGTCAGAGAGGAGAACACAGAGTCAGAGAGGAGAACAGAGTCAGAGAGGAGAACACAGAGTCAGAGAGGAGAACACAGAGACAGAGAGGAGAACACAGAGGGAGGTCAGAGAAGAACACAGAGGAGAACACAGAGTGAGGTCAGAGAGGAGAACACAGATTGAGGTCAGAGAGGAGAACACAGAGTCAGAGAGGAGAACACAGAGTCAGAGAGGAGAACACAGAGTCAGAGAGGAGAACACAGAGTCAGAGAGGAGAACACAGAGTCAGAGAGGAGAACACAGAGTCAGAGAGGAGAACAGAGAGTCAGAGAGGAGAACAGAGTCAGAGAGGAGAACACAGAGTCAGAGAGGAGAACACAGAGTCAGAGAGGAGAACACAGAGTCAGAGAGGAGAACAAAGAGGGAGGTCAGAGAAGAACACAGAGGAGAACACAGAGTGAGGTCAGAGAAGAACACAGAGTCAGAGAGGAGAACACAAAGTCAGAGAGGAGAACACAGAGTCAGAGAGGAGAACAGAGTCAGAGAGGAGAACACAGAGTCAGAGAGGAGAACAGAGAGTCAGAGAGGAGAACACAGAGTCAGAGAGGAGAACACAGAGTCAGAGAGGAGAACACAGAGTCAGAGAGGAGAACAGAGAGTCAGAGAGGAGAACAGAGTCAGAGAGGAGAACAGGGTCAGAGAGGAGAACACAGAGTGAGGTCAGAGAGGAGAACACAGAGTGAGGTCAGAGAGGAGAACACAGAGTCAGAGAGGAGAACACAGAGTCAGAGAGGAGAACACAGAGTCAGAGAGGAGAACAGAGTCAGAGAGGAGAACACAGAGTCAGAGAGGAGAACAGAGTCAGAGAGGGGAACACAGAGTCAGAGAGGAGAACAGAGAGTCAGAGAGGAGAACACAGAGTCAGAGAGGAGAACAGAGTCAGAGAGGAGAACAGAGTCAGAGAGGAGAACACAGAGTCAGAGAGGAGAACACAGAGTCAGAGAGGAGAACACAGAGTCAGAGAGGAGAACACAGAGTGAGGTCAGAGAGGAGAACACGCAGTCAGAGAGGAGAACAGAGTCAGAGAGGAGAACAGAGTCAGAGAGGAGAACAGAGTCAGAGAGGAGAACACAGAGTCAGAGAGGAGAACACAGAGTCAGAGAGGAGAACAGAGTCAGAGAGGAGAACAGAGTCAGAGAGGAGAACAGAGTCAGAGAGGAGAACAGAGTCAGAGAGGAGAACAGAGTCAGAGAGGAGAACAGAGTCAGAGAGGAGAACAGAGAGTCAGAGAGGAGAACACAGAGTCAGAGAGGAGAACAGAGTCAGAGAGGAGACCAGAGTCAGAGAGGAGAACAGAGTCAGAGAGGAGAACACAGAGTCAGAGAGGAGAACACAGAGTCAGAGAGGAGAACAGAGAGTCAGAGAGGAGAACACAGAGTCAGAGAGGAGAACAGAGTCAGAGAGGAGAACACAGAGTCAGAGAGGAGAACACAGAGTCAGAGAGGAGAACAGAGAGTCAGAGAGGAGAACACAGAGTCAGAGAGGAGAACAGAGTCAGAGAGGAGACCAGAGTCAGAGAGGAGAACAGAGTCAGAGAGGAGAACACAGAGTCAGAGAGGAGAACACAGAGTCAGAGAGGAGAACAGAGAGTCAGAGAGGAGAACACAGAGTCAGAGAGGAGAACAGAGTCAGAGAGGAGAACACAGAGTCAGAGAGGAGAACAGAGTCAGAGAGGAGAACACAGAGTCAGAGAGGAGAACACAGAGTCAGAGAGGAGAACAGAGTCAGAGAGGAGAACACAGAGTCAGAGAGGAGAACACAGAGTCAGAGAGGAGAACACAGAGTCAGAGAGGAGACCAGAGTCAGAGAGGAGAACACAGAGTCAGAGAGGAGAACAGAGTCAGAGAGGAGACCAGAGTCAGAGAGGAGAACAGAGTCAGAGAGGAGAACACAGAGTCAGAGAGGAGAACACAGAGTCAGAGAGGAGAACAGAGAGTCAGAGAGGAGAACACAGAGTCAGAGAGGAGAACAGAGTCAGAGAGGAGAACACAGAGTCAGAGAGGAGAACACAGAGTCAGAGAGGAGAACAGAGAGTCAGAGAGGAGAACACAGAGTCAGAGAGGAGAACACAGAGTCAGAGAGGAGAACACAGAGTCAGAGAGGAGACCAGAGTCAGAGAGGAGAACACAGAGTCAGAGAGGAGAACACAGAGTCAGAGAGGAGAACACAGAGTCAGAGAGGAGAACACAGAGTCAGAGAGGAGAACAGAGTCAGAGAGGAGAACAGAGTCAGAGAGGAGAACAGAGTCAGAGAGGAGAACAGAGTCAGAGAGGAGAACAGAGTCAGAGAGGAGAACACAGAGTCAGAGAGGAGAACACAGAGTCAGAGAGGAGAACAGAGTCAGAGAGGAGAACACAGAGTCAGAGAGGAGAACAGAGTCAGAGAGGAGACCAGAGTCAGAGAGGAGAACACAGAGTCAGAGAGGAGAACACAGAGTCAGAGAGGAGAACAGAGTCAGAGAGGAGAACACAGAGTCAGAGAGGAGAACAGAGTCAGAGAGGAGAACACAGAGTCAGAGAGGAGAACACAGAGTCAGAGAGGAGAACAGAGTCAGAGAGGAGAACACAGAGTCAGAGAGGAGAACACAGAGTCAGAGAGGAGAACAGAGTCAGAGAGGAGAACAGAGTCAGAGAGGAGAACACAGAGTCAGAGAGGAGAACAGAGTCAGAGAGGAGAACACAGAGTCAGAGAGGAGAACACAGAGTCAGAGAGGAGAACAGAGTCAGAGAGGAGAACACAGAGTCAGAGAGGAGAACACAGAGTCAGAGAGGAGAACAGAGTCAGAGAGGAGACCAGAGTCAGAGAGGAGTCAGGGGCCCATGCAGGCGTCCTCCTCATCCCCACGGCGTTCCTCCATGAGGCGCTCCTCACCATGAAGGGGATGGGGAAGTGGTGCAGCCGGGGCGGTTGGTGGTAGTGGGGCAGGTGGGGGTGCAGGTGTCCTGAGGGGTAGGGGGCCACGGCCACGCCCGCCTCGATGCCCAGCTCCCTGTTGAAGACACACAGCGGGTCAGCAGGTTGGTGTACATTAGTAGTAGTAGTAGTAGTATACGCGTTATTATCTTTATATGTGTTCTTGTCTAGGTTTCTGATTCTGTTCTATTACTCTGATGTTGTTTGTATGCGAGTATGAATGTGGGAGGGTGGGGGGGGGGGTCCTCTGACATGATGTACATCACTGCCTTTTGTTCTGTATCTGTGCTCTGTTAAGGTCAGCGGGGTTCTC